>NC_091012.1:5760000-5950000 GCF_041146395.1 Eulemur rufifrons | reverse complement strand
GGTATTGTTTATGCTTAGCGCACGGGCCCTGTCTGCATTAGGCGGGCGGGTGGAGTTTAGGGGGCTGGGATTGTACCCGGGAACCCACTCTATCATACTCTGGGTATGGGCCCGTGGGTTTCATGCACGACACAGTGGTAGAGCCTCCTTTCACGCATGGCATGGGAGGATTGCAGGCTTTCTAAACTCTAAGAAAGCAAGAAGTCTGAGAATTAGATTTAGGGTTAGGATTCTGGTTAGGGTTAAGGATGAAGTTTAGTGTTAGGGTGAAGGCTTAGGGTTAGGGATTAGAGTTAGGGTTAAGTGTTACTCTTAGGTTTAACGGTTACACTTTGGTTTAGGGTTGAGGTTTACAGTTAGGGTTAAGATGAGGGGTTAGGGTTTGGTACAGGGTTAGGGTTAAGTGTTAGGTTTAGGGTTGAAGATTAGGATTCGGGTTAGGATTAAAGGTTAGCGTGAGAGTTAACGCTTAGGGTTAAGGTTAAGAGTTAGGGTTTAGGGTTAGGGTTAGGGTTAGTTTTAGGGTTAGAGTTATGTGCTATGGTTTGTGTTAGAGGTTAGGGTTAGGTTTACTGGTCACGGTTAGGGTTACGTTTAGGGGTTAGCATTAGGGTTAGGGTTAGGGTTAAGGGATAGGATTAGGGTTAAGTGTTGGGCTTAGGGTTAGGCTTTAGTGTTAGATTTATCATTAAGAATTAGGGTTAGAATCAGGGTTAAATGCTTGGGTGCGGGTAATGGTTAGGGTCAGGTTTAAGGTTCACGGATAGGGTTAGTGTTAAGGGTTACGGGTAGGTTTAGGGTTCAGGGTTAGTGGTAGCATTAGGGCTTAAGGTTAGGATTAGGCGGTAGGTTAGATTTAGGGTTAGATCTAGGCGTTAGGGTAAGGGCTAGCGTTAGGGTTAAGAGATAGGGTTAGGTTTAATGCTTAGGATTAGGGTTAGGGTTTGGGGATAAAGTAAGTGTTAGGGGTTAGGGTTAAGGATCCAAGGTTAGGGTTATTTTTAGCTGAAGTGTTAGGGTTAGGGATAAGGGATCCCATTAGCATTAAGGGTCTTCCTTACTGTAGGGTTAAGGTTTGGCTTAGAGTTAAAGGTTAAGGTTAGGGTCAGGGTTAAGATTTAGGGTGAGGGTTAACGGTTAGGGTAAAGGTTAAGCGTTAGGGTTAGGGATTAGTGATTAGGGTTTTTGGTTAGTGTTAGGGTTAGCGGTTAGGAGTTAGTGTTTTATGAAAGGGTATGGTTAGAATTAGGATTGGGGTTAGAGTTAGGGTGAGGTATAGGGGTTAGGTTTAGGGGTTAGTTTTAGGGTAAAAGGATAGGATTAGGGTTACGGGTTGGGCTTAGGTTTAGGGTTAAAGTTTACTGCTGGGGTTAGGGATAGGGTTCAGGGTTAGCTTTAGGGGTTCTGGTTAGGGTTAGGTGTTAGGTTAGTGTCAGGGTTAGGTCTAGTCGTGAGGGTAAGGTTTAGGGTTAGCTTTAAGAGCTAGGGTTAGGTTTAATGGTTAGGATTAAGATTAGGGTTAAGGGTTAGGGTAAGGCTTAGGGGTTAGGGTGAAGGGTTAGGGTCAAGGGTTAGGGTTTTTGTTAGGCATAGCGTTGGGGTTAGAAGTAAGGGTTACTGTCAGTGTTAGGGTTGTAGGTAGGGTTACGGTTAGGGTTAGCGGTTTAGAATTAGGGTTAGGGATTAGGTGTCACAGTGATGACTAGGAGATAGGGTTAGAATTATGGGATAGGGGTTGTTCTCAGGAAATGGGTTATGCATTAACGTTAGGATAAGAGGTTAAAGTTAGGCGCACGGTGAGGTTTACGTGTTAAGGGGAGAAATAGGAACAGGGTTGGGTGTTATGTTCAGGGTTAGGGTTAACTGTTAAAGGTATTGTTTATGCTTAGCGCACGGGCCCTGTCTGCATTAGGCGGGCAGGGGGAGTTTAGGGGGCTGGGATTGTACCCGGGAACCCACTCTATCATACTCTGGGTATGGGCCCGTGGGTTTCATGCAGGACACAGTGGTAGAGCCTCCTTTCACGCATGGCATGGGAGGATTGCAGGCTTTCTAAACTCTAAGAAAGCAAGAAGTCTGAGAATTAGATTTAGGGTTAGGATTACGGTTAGGGTTAAGGATGAAGTTTAGTGTTAGGGTGAGGGCTTAGGGTTAGGGATTAGGGTTAGGGTTAAAGGTTACTCTTAGGTTTAACGGTTACAATTTGGTTTAGGGTTGAGGTTTACGGTTAGGGTTAAGATGAGGGGTTAGGGTTTGGTACAGGGTTAGGGTTAAGTGTTAGGTTTAGGGTTGAAGATTAGGATTAGGGTTAGGATTAAAGGTTAGCGTGAGAGTTAACGCTTAGGGTTAAGGTTAAGAGTTAGGGTTTAGGGTTAGGGTTAGGGTTAGTTTTAGGGTTAGAGTTATGTGTTATGGTTTGTGTTAGAGGTTAGGGTTAGGTTTACTGGTCACAGTTAGGGTTACGTTTAGGGGTTAGCATTAGGGTTAGGTAAGTGTTAGGGTTAAGGGATAGGATTAGGGTTAAGTGTTGGGCTTAGGGTTAGGATTTAGTGTTAAGGTTAGCATTAAGCATTAGGGTTCGGGTCAGGGTTAAATTCTTGGGTGCGGGTAATGGTTAAGGTCAGGGTTTAGGTTCACGGATAGGGTTAGTGTTAAGGGTTACGGGTAGGTTTAGGGTTCAGGGTTAGTGGTAGCATTAGGGCTTAAGGTTAGGATTAGGCGGTAGGTTAGATTTAGGGTTAGATGTAGGCGTTAGGGTAAGGGCTAGCGTTAGGGTTAAGAGATAGGGTTAGGTTTAATGCTTAGGATTAGGGTTAGGGTTTGGGGTTAAAGTAAGTGTTAGGGGTTAGGTTTAAGGATCCAAGGTTAGGGTTATTTTTAGCTGTAGTGTTAGGGTTAGGGATAAGGGATCCCATTAGCATTAAGGGTCTTCCTTACTGTAGGGTTAAGGGTTAGGCTTAGAGTTAAAGGTTAAGGTTAGTTTCAGGGTTAAGATTTAGGGTGAGGGTTAACGGTTAGGGTAAAGGTTAAGCGTTAGGGTTAGGGATTAGTGATTAGGGTTTTTGGTTAGTGTTAGGGTTAGCGGTTAGGAGTTAGTGTTTTATGAAGGGGTATGGTTAGAATTAGGATTGGGGTTAGAGTTAGGGTGAGGTATAGGGGTTAGGTTTAGGGGTTAGTTTTAGGGTAAAAGGATAGGATTAGGGTTACGGGTTGGGCTTATGTTTAGGGTTAAAGTTTACTGCTAGGGTTAGGGATAGGGTTCAGGGTTAGCTTTAGGGGTTCTGGTTAGGGTTAGGTGTTAGGTTAGTGTCAGGGTTAGGTCTAGTCGTGAGGGTAAGGTTTAGGGTTAGCTTTAAGAGCTAGGGTTAGGTTTAATGGTTAGGATTAGGATTAGGGTTAAGGGTTAGGGTAAGGCTTAGGGGTTAGGGTGAAGGGTTAGGGTCAAGGGTTAGGGTTTTTGTTAGGCATAGCGTTGGGGTTAGAAGTAAGGGTTACTGTCAGTGTTAGGGTTGTAGGTATGGTTACGGTTAGGGTTAGCGGTTTAGAATTAGGGTTAGGGATTAGGTGTCACAGTGATGACTAGGAGATAGGGTTAGAATTATGGGATAGGGGTTGTTCTCAGGAAATGGGTTATGCATTAACGTTAGGATAAGAGGTTAAAGTTAGGCGCACGGTGAGGTTTACGTGTTAAGGGGAGAAATAGGAACAGGGTTGGGTGTTATGTTCAGGGTTAGGGTTATCTGTTAAAGGTATTGTTTATGCTTAGCGCACGGGCCCTGTCTGCATTAGGCGGGCGGGTGGAGTTTAGGGGGCTGGGATTGTACCCGGGAACCCACTCTATCATACTCTGGGTATGGGCCCGTGGGTTTCATGCACGACACAGTGGTAGAGCCTCCTTTCACGCATGGCATGGGAGGATTGCAGGCTTTCTAAACTCTAAGAAAGCAAGAAGTCTGAGAATTAGATTTAGGGTTAGGATTCTGGTTAGGGTTAAGGATGAAGTTTAGTGTTAGGGTGAAGGCTTAGGGTTAGGGATTAGAGTTAGGGTTAAGGGTTACTCTTAGGTTTAACGGTTACACTTTGGTTTAGGGTTGAGGTTTACAGTTAGGGTTAAGATGAGGGGTTAGGGTTTGGTACAGGGTTAGGGTTAAGTGTTAGGTTTAGGGTTGAAGATTAGGATTCGGGTTAGAATTAAAGGTTAGCGTGAGAGTTAACGCTTAGGGTTAAGGTTAAGAGTTAGTGTTTAGGGTTAGGGTTAGGGTTAGGGTTAGTTTTAGGGTTAGAGTTATGTGCTATGGTTTGTGTTAGAGGTTAGGGTTAGGTTTACTGGTCACGGTTAGGGTTAGGTTTAGGGGTTAGCATTAGGGTTAGGGTTAGGGTTAAGGGATAGGATTAGGGTTAACTGTTGAGCTTAGGTTTAGGGTTTAGTGTTAGGTTTATCATTAAGGATTAGGGTTAGAATCAGGGTTAAATGCTTGGGTGCGGGTAATGGTTAGGGTCAGGGTTAAGGTTCACGGATAGGGTTAGTGTTAAGGGTTACGGGTAGGTTTAGGGTTCAGGGTTAGTGTTAGCATTAGGGCTTAAGGTTAGGATTAGGCGGTAGGTTAGATTTAGGGTTAGATCTAGGCGTTAGGGTAAGGGCTAGCGTTAGGGTTAAGAGATAGGGTTAGGTTTAATGCTTAGGATTAGGGTTAGGGTTTGGGGTTAAAGTAAGTGTTAGGGGTTAGGTTTAAGGATCCAAGGTTAGGGTTATTTTTAGCTGTAGTGTTAGGGTTAGGGATAAGGGATCCCATTAGCATTAAGGGTCTTCCTTACTGTAGGGTTAAGGGTTAGGCTTAGAGTTAAAGGTTAAGGTTAGGGTCAGTGTTAAGATTTAGGGTGAGGGTTAACGGTTAGGGTAAAGGTTAAGCGTTAGGGTTAGGGATTAGTGATTAGGGTTTTTGGTTAGTGTTAGGGTTAGCGGTTAGGAGTTAGTGTTTTATTAAGGGGTATGGTTAGAATTAGGATTGGGGTTAGAGTTAGGGTGAGGTATAGGGGTTAGGATTAGGGGTTAGTTTTAAGGTAAAAGGATAGGATTAGGGTTACGGGTTGGACTTAGGTTTAGGGTTAAAGTTTACTGCTAGGGTTAGGGATAGGGTCAGGGTTAGCTTTAGGGTTTCTGGTTAGGGTTAGGTGTCAGGTTAGTGTCAGGGTTAGGTGTAGTCGTGAGGGTAAGGTTTAGGGTTAGCTTTAAGAGCTAGGGTTAGGTTTAATGTTTAGGATTAGGATTAGGGTTAAGGGTTAGGGTAAGGCTTAGGGGTTAGGTTGAAGGTTTAGGGTCAAGGGGTAGGGTTTTTGTTAGGCATAGCGTTGGGGTTAGAAGTAAGGGTTACTGTCAGTGTTAGGGTTGTAGGTAGGGTTACGGTTAGGGTTAGCGGTTTAGAATTAGGGTTAGGGATTAGGTGTCACAGTGATGACTAGGAGATAGGGTTAGAATTATGGGATAGGGGTTGTTCTCAGGAAATGGGTTATGCATTAACGTTAGGATAAGAGGTTAAAGTTAGGCGCACGGTGAGGTTTACGTTTTAAGGGGAGAAATAGGAACAGGGTTGGGTGTTATGTTCAGGGTTAGGGTTATCTGTTAAAGGTATTGTTTATGCTTAGCGCACGGGCCCTGTCTGCATTAGGCGGGCGGGGGGAGTTTAGGGGGCTGGGATTGTACCCAGGAACCCACTCTATCATACTCTGGGTATGGGCCCGTGGGTTTCATGCAGGACACAGTGGTAGAGCCTCCTTTCACGCATGGCATGGGAGGATTGCAGGCTTTCTAAACTCTAAGAAAGCAAGAAGTCTGAAAATTAGATTTAGGGTTAGGATTCTGGTTAGGGTTAAGGATGAAGTTTAGTGTTAGGGTGAGGGCTTAGGGTTAGGGATTAGGGTTAGGGTTAAAGGTTACTCTTAGGTTTAACGTTTACACTTTGGTTTAGGGTTGAGGTTTACGGTTAGGGTTAAGATGAGGGGTTAGGGTTTGGTACAGGGTTAGGGTTAAGTGTTAGGTTTAGGGTTGAAGATTAGGATTCGGGTTAGGATTAAAGGTTAGCGTGAGAGTTAACGCTTAGCGTTAAGGTTAAGAGTTAGGGTTTAGGGTTAGGTTTAGTGTTAGGGTTAGTTTTAGGGTTAGAGTTATGTGCTATGGTTTGTGTTAGAGGTTAGGGTTAGGTTTACTGGCCACGGTTAGGGTTACGTTTAGGGGTTAGCATTAGGGTTAGGGTTAGGGTTAGGGGATACGATTAGGGTTAAGTGTTGGGCTTAGGGTTAGGGTTTAGTGTTAAGGTTGGCATTAAGGATTAGGGTTAGGGTCAGGGTTAAATGCTTGGGTGCGAGTAATGGTTAGGGTCAGGGTTTAGGTTCACGGATAGGGTTAGTGTTATGGGTTACGGGTAGGTTTAGAGTTCAGGGTTAGTGTTAGCATTAGGGCTTAAGGTTAGGATTAGGCGGTAGGTTAGATTTAGGGTTAGATCTAGGCGTTAGGGTAAGGGCTAGCGTTAGGGTTAAGAGATAGGGTTAGGTTTAATGCTTAGGATTAGGGTTAGGGTTTGGGGTTAAAGTAAGAGTTAGGGGTTAGGTTTAAGGATCCAAGGTTAGGGTTATTTTTACCTGTAGTGTTAGGGTTAGGGATAAGGGATCCCATTAGCATTAAGGGTCTTCCTTACTGTAGGGTTAAGGGTTAGGCTTAGAGTTAAAGTTTAAGGTTAGGGTCAGTGTTAAGATTTAGGGTGAGGGTTAACGGTTAGGGTAAAGGTTAAGCGTTAGGGTTAGGGATTAGTGATTAGGGTTTTTGGTTAGTGTTAGGGTTAGCGGTTAGGAGTTAGTGTTTTATGAAGGGGTATGGTTAGAATTAGGATTGGGGTTAGAGTTAGGGTGAGGTATAGGGGTTAGGTTTAGGGGTTAGTTTTAGGGTAAAAGGATAGGATTAGGGTTACGGGTTGGGCTTATGTTTAGGGTTAAAGTTTACTGCTAGGGTTAGGGATAGGGGTCAGGATTAGCTTTAGGGGTTCTGGTTAGGGTTAGGTGTTAGGTTAGTGTCAGGGTTAGGTCTAGTCGTGAGGGTAAGGTTTAGGGTTAGCTTTAAGAGCTAGGGTTAGGTTTAATGGTTAGGATTAGGATTAGGGTTAAGGGTTAGGGTAAGGCTTAGGGGTTAGGGTGAAGGGTTAGGGTCAAGGGTTAGGGTTTTTGTTAGGCATAGCGTTGGGGTTAGAAGTAAGGGTTACTGTCAGTGTTAGGGTTGTAGGTAGGGTTACGGTTAGGGTTAGCGGTTTAGAATTAGGGTTAGGGATTAGGTGTCACAGTGATGACTAGGAGATAGGGTTAGAATTATGGGATAGGGGTTGTTCTCAGGAAATGGGTTATGCATTAACGTTAGGATAAGAGGTTAAAGTTAGGCGCACGGTGAGGTTTACGTGTTAAGGGGAGAAATAGGAACAGGGTTGGGTGTTATGTTCAGGGTTAGGGTTATCTGTTAAAGGTATTGTTTATGCTTAGCGCACGGGCCCTGTCTGCATTAGGCGGGCGGGTGGAGTTTAGGGGGCTGGGATTGTACCCGGGAACCCACTCTATCATACTCTGGGTATGGGCCCGTGGGTTTCATGCAGGACACAGTGGTAGAGCCTCCTTTCACGCATGGCATGGGAGGATTGCAGGCTTTCTAAACTCTAAGAAAGCAAGAAGTCTGAGAATTAGATTTAGGGTTAGGATTCTGGTTAGGGTTAAGGATGAAGTTTAGTGTTAGGGTGAAGGCTTAGGGTTAGGGATTAGAGTTAGGGTTAAGGGTTACTCTTAGGTTTAACGGTTACACTTTGGTTTAGGGTTGAGGTTTACAGTTAGGGTTAAGATGAGGGGTTAGGGTTTGGTACAGGGTTAGGGTTAAGTGTTAGGTTTAGGGTTGAAGATTAGGATTCGGGTTAGGATTAAAGGTTAGCGTGAGAGTTAACGCTTAGGGTTAAGGTTAAGAGTTAGGGTTTAGGGTTAGGGTTAGGGTTAGTTTTAGGGTTAGAGTTATGTGTTATGGTTTGTGTTAGAGGTTAGGGTTAGGTTTACTGGTCACAGTTAGGGTTACGTTTAGGGGTTAGCATTAGGGTTAGGTTCGTGTTAGGGTTAAGGGATAGGATTAGGGTTAAGTGTTGGGCTTAGGGTTAGGATTTAGTGTTAAGGTTAGCATTAAGCATTAGGGTTAGGGTCAGGGTTAAATTCTTGGGTGCGGGTAATGGTTAAGGTCAGGGTTTAGGTTCACGGATAGGGTTAGTGTTAAGGGTTACGGGTAGGTTTAGGGTTCAGGGTTAGTGGTAGCATTAGGGCTTAAGGTTAGGATTAGGCGGTAGGTTAGATTTAGGGTTAGATGTAGGCGTTAGGGTAAGGGCTAGCGTTAGGGTTAAGAGATAGGGTTAGGTTTAATGCTTAGGATTAGGGTTAGGGTTTGGGGTTAAAGTAAGTGTTAGGGGTTAGGTTTAAGGATCCAAGGTTAGGGTTATTTTTAGCTGTAGTGTTAGGGTTAGGGATAAGGGATCCCATTAGCATTAAGGGTCTTCCTTACTGTAGGGTTAAGGGTTAGGCTTAGAGTTAAAGGTTAAGGTTAGTTTCAGGGTTAAGATTTAGGGTGAGGGTTAACGGTTAGGGTAAAGGTTAAGCGTTAGGTTTAGGGATTAGGGATTAGGGTTTTTGGTTAGGGTTAGGGTTAGGGTTAGTGTTAGGGTTAGCGGTTAGGAGTTAGTGTTTTATGAAGGGGTATGGTTAGAATTAGGATTGGGGTTAGAGTTAGGGTGAGGTATAGGGGTTAGCTTTAGGGGTTAGTTTTAGGGTAAAAGGATAGGATAAGGGTTACGGGTTGGGCTTAGGTTTAGGGTTAAAGTTTACTGCTGGGTTTAGGGATAGGGTTCAGGATTAGCTTTAGGGTTTCTGGTTAGGGTTAGGTGTTAGGTTAGTGTCAGGGTTAGGTCTAGTGGTGAGGGTAAGGTTTAGGGTTAGCTTTAAGAGCTAGGGTTAGGTTTAATGGTTAGGATTAGGATTAGGGTTAAGGGTTAGGGTAATGCTTAGGGGTTAGGGTGAAGGGTTAGTGTCAAGGGTTAGGGTTTTTGTTAGGCATAGCGTTGGGGTTAGAAGTAAGGGTTACTGTCAGTGTTAGGGTTGTAGGTAGGGTTACGGTTAGGATTAGCGGTTTAGAATTAGGGTTAGGGATTAGGTGTCACAGTGATGACTAGGAGATAGGGTTAGAATTATGGGATGGGGTTGTTCTCAGGAAATGGGTTATGCATTAACGTTAGGATAAGAGGTTAAAGTTAGGGGCACGGTGAGGTTTACGTGTTAAGGGGAGAAATAGGAACAGGGTTGGGTGTTATGTTCAGGGTATGGTTATCTGTTGAAGGTATTGTTTATGCTTAGTGCACGGGCCCTGTCTGCATTAGGCGGGCGGGGGAAGTTTAGGGGGCTGGGATTGTACCCGGGAACCCACTCTATCATACTCTGGGTATGGGCCCGTGGGTTTCATGCAGGACACAGTGGTAGAGCCTCCTTTCACGCATGGCATGGGAGGATTGCAGGCTTTCTAAACTCTAAGCAAGCAAGAAGTCTGAGAATTAGATTTAGGGTTAGGATTCTGGTTAGGGTTAAGGATGAAGTTTAGTGTTAGGGTGAGGGCTTAGGGTTAGGGATTAGGGTTAGGGTTAAAGGTTACTCTTAGTTTTAACGGTTACACTTTGGTTTAGGGTTGTGGTTTACGGTTAGGGTTAAGATGAGGGGTTAGGGTTTGGTACAGGGTTAGGGTTAAGTGTTAGGTTTAGGGTTGAAGATTAGGATTAGGGTTAGGATTAAAGGTTAGCGTGAGAGTTAACGCTTAGGGTTAAGGTTAAGAGTTAGGGTTTAGGGTTAGGGTTAGGGTTAGGGTTAGTTTTAGGGTTAGAGTTATGTGCTATGGCTTGTGTTACAGGTTACGGTTAGCTTTACTGGTCACGGTTATGGTTACGTTTAGGGGTTAGCATTAGGGTTAGGGTTAGGGTTAAGGGATAGGATTAGGGATAAGTGTTGGGCTTAGGGTTAGGGTTTAGTGTTAGGGTTAGCATTAAGGATTAGGGTTAGGGTCAGGGTTAAATGCTTGGGTGCGGGTAATGGTTAGGGTCAGGGTGAAGGTTCACGGATAGGGTTAGTGTTAAGGGTTACGGGTAGGTTTAGGGTTCAGGGTAAGAGTTAGCATTAGGGCTTAAGGTTAGGATTAGGCGGTAGGTTAGATTTAGGGTTAGATCTAGGCGTTAGGGTAAGGGCTAGCGTTAGGTTTAAGAGATAGGTTTAGGTTTAATGCTTAGGATTAGGGTTAGGGTTTGGGGATAAAGTAAGTGTTAGGGGTTAGGTTTAAGGATCCAAGGTTAGGGTTATTTTTAGCTGTAGTGTTAGGGTTAGGGATAAGGGATCCCATTAGCATTAAGGGTCTTCCTTACTGTAGGGTTAAGTGTTAGGCTTAGAGTTAAAGGTTAAGGTTAGGGTCTGTGTTAAGATTTAGGGTGAGGGTTAACGGTTAGGGTAAAGGTTAAGCGTTAGGGTTAGGGATTAGTGATTAGGGTTTTTGGTTAGTGTTAGGGTTAGCGGTTAGGAGTTAGTGTTTTATGAAGGGGTATGGTTAGAATTAGGATTGGGGTTAGAGTTAGGGTGAGGTATAGGGGTTAGGTTTAGGGGTTAGTTTTAGGGTAAAAGGATAGGATTAGGGTTACGGGTTGGGCTTAGGTTTAGGGTTAAAGTTTACTGTTTGGGTTAGTGATAGGCTTCAGGGTTAGCTTTAGGGGTTCTGGTTAGGGTTAGGTGTTAGGTTAGTGTCAGGGTTAGGTCTAGTCGTGAGGGTAAGGTTTAGGGTTAGCTTTAAGAACTAGGGTTAGGTTTAATGGTTAGGATTAGGATTAGGGTTAAGGGTTAGGGTAAGGCTTAGGCGTTAGGGTGAAGGGTTAGGGTCAAGGGTTAGGGTTTTTGTTAGGCATAGCGTTGGGGTTAGAAGTAAGGGTTACTGTCAGTGTTAGGGTTGTAGGTAGGGTTACGGTTAGGGTTAGCGGTTTAGAATTAGGGTTAGGGATTAGGTGTCACAGTGATGACTAGGAGATAGGGTTAGAATTATGGGATAGGGGTTGTTCTCAGGAAATGGGTTATGCATTAACGTTAGGATAAGAGGTTAAAGTTAGGCGCACGGTGAGGTTTACGTGTTAAGGGGAGAAATAGGAACAGGGTTGGGTGCTATGTTCAGGGTTAGGGTTCTCTGTTAAAGGTATTGTTTATGCTTAGTGCACGGGCCCTGTCTGCATTAGGCGGGCGGGTGGAGTTTAGGGGTCTGGGATTGTACCCGGGAACCCACTCTATCATACTCTGGATAGGGGCCGTGGGTTTCATGCAGGACACAGTGGTAGAGCCTCCTTTCACGCATGGCATGGGAGGATTGCAGGCTTTCTAAACTCTAAGAAAGCAAGAAGTCTGAGAATTAGATTTAGGGTTAGGATTCTGGTTAGGGTTAAGGATGAAGTTTAGTGTTAGGGTGAGGGCTTAGGGTTAGGGATTAGGGTTAGGGTTAAAGGTTACTCTTAGGTTTAACGGTTACACTTTGGTTTAGGGTTGGGGTTTACCGTTAGGGTTAAGATGAGGGGTTAGGGTTTGGTACAGCGTTAGGGTTAAGTGTTAGGTTTAGGGTTGAAGATTAGGATTAGGGTTAGGATTAAAGGTTAGCGTGAGAGTTAACGCTTAGGGTTAAGGTTAAGAGTTAGGGTTTAGGGTTAGGTTTAGGGTTAGGGTTAGTTTTAGGGTTAGAGTTTTGTGCTATGGTTTGTGTTAGAGGTTAGGGTTAGGTTTACTGGTCACGGTTAGGGTTACGTTTAGTGGGTAGCATTAGGGTTAGGGTTAGGGTTAAGGGATAGGATTAGGGATAAGTGTTGGGCTTAGGGTTAGGGTTTAGTGTTAGGTTTAGCATTAAGGATTAGGGTTAGGGTCAGGGTTAAATGCTTGGGTGCGGGTTATGGTTAGGGTCAGGGTTAAGGTTCACGGATAGGGTTAGTGTTAAGGGTTACGGGTAGGGTTAGGGTTCAGGGTTAGTGTTAGCATTAGTGCTTAAGGTTAGGATTAGGCGGTAGGTTAGATTTAGGGTTAGATCTAGGCGTTAGGGTAAGGGCTAGCTTTAGGGTTAAGAGATAGGGTTAGGTTTAATGCTTAGGATTAGGGTTAGGGTTTGGGGTTAAAGTAAGTGTTAGGGGTTAGGTTTAAGGATCCAAGGTTAGGGTTATTTTTAGCTGTAGTGTTAGGGTTAGGGATAAGGGATCCCATTAGCATTAAGGGTCTTCCTTCCTGTAGGGTTAAGGGTTAGGCTTAGAGTTAAAGGTTAAGGTTAGGGTCAGTGTTAAGATTTAGGGTGAAGGTCAACGGTTAGGGTAAAGGTTAAGCGTTAGGGTTAGGGATTAGTGATTAGGGTTTTTGGTTAGTGTTAGGGTTAGCGGTTAGGAGTTAGTGTTTTATGAAGGGGTATGGTTAGAATTAGGATTGGGGTTAGAGTTAGGGTGAGGTATAGTGGTTAGGTTTAGGGGTTAGTTTTAGGGTAAAAGGATAGGATTAGGGTTATGGGTTGGGCTTAGGTTTAGGGTTAAAGTTTCCTGCTGGAGTTAGGGATAGGGTTCAGGGTTAGCTTTAGGGGTTCTGGTTAGGGTTAGGTGTTAGGTTAGTGTCAGGGTTAGGTCTAATCGTGAGGGTAAGGTTTAGGGTTAGCTTTAAGAGCTAGGGTTAGGTTTAATGGTTAGGATTAGGATTAGGGTTAAGGGTTAGGGTAAGGCTTAGGGGTTAGGGTGAAGGGTTAGGGTCAAGGGTTAGGGTTTTTGTTAGGCATAGCGTTGGGGTTAGAAGTAAGGGTTACTGTCAGTGTTAGGGTTGTAGGTAGGGTTACGGTTAGGGTTAGCGGTTTAGAATTAGGGTTAGGGATTAGGTGTCACAGTGATGACTAGGAGATAGGGTTAGAATTATGGGATAGGGGTTGTTCTCAGGAAATGGGTTATGCATTAACGTTAGGATAAGTGGTTAAAGTTAGGCGCACGGTGAGGTTTACGTGTTAAGGGGAGAAATAGGAACAGGGTTGGGTGTTATGTTCAGGGTTAGGGTTATCTGTTAAAGGTATTGTTTATGCTTAGCGCATGGGCCCTGTCTGCATTAGGCGGGCGGGGGGAGTTTAGGGGGCTGGGATTGTACCCGGGAACCCACTCTATCATACTCTGGGTATGGGCCCATGGGTTTCATGCAGGACACAGTGGTAAAGCCTCCTTTCACGCATGGCACGGGAGGATTGCAGGCTTTCTAAACTCTAAGAAAGCAAGAAGTCTGAGAATTAGATTTAGGGTTAGGATTATGTTTAGGGTTAAGGATGAAGTTTAGTGTTAGGGTGAGGGCTTAGGGTTAGGGATTAGGGTTAAGGTTAAAGGTTACTCTTAGGTTTAACGGTTACACTTTGGTTTAGGGTTGAGGTTTACGGTTAGGGTTAAGATGAGGGGTTAGGGTTTGGTACAGGGTTAGGGTTAAGTGTTAGGTTTAGGTTTGAAGATTAGGATTAGGGTTAGGATTAAAGGTTAGCGTGAGAGTTAACGCTTAGGGTTAAGGTTAAGAGTTAGGTTTTAGGGTTAGGGTTAGGGTTAGTTTTAGGTTTAGAGTTATGTGCTATGGTTTGTGTTAGAGGTTAGGGTTAGGTTTACTGGTCACGGTCAGGGTTACGTTTAGGGGGTAGCATTAGGGTTAGGGTTAGGGTTAAGGGATAGGATTAAGGTTAAGTGTTGGGCTTAGGATTAGGGTTTAGAGTTAAGGTTAGCATTAAGGATTAGGGTTAGCGTCAGGGTTAAATGCTTGGGTGCGGGTAATGGTTAGGGTCAGGGTTAAGGTTCACGGATAGGGTTAGTGTTAAGGGTTACGGGTAGGTTTAGGGTTCATGGTTAGTGCTAGCATTAGGGCTTAAGGTTAGGATTAGGCGGTAGGTTAGATTTAGGGTTAGATCTAGGCGTTAGGGTAAGGGCTAGCGTTAGGGTTAAGAGATAGGGTTAGGTTTAATGCTTAGGATTAGGGTTAGGGTTTGGGGTTAAAGTAAGTGTTAGGGGTTAGGTTTAAGGATCCAAGGTTAGGGTTATTTTTAGCTGTAGTGTTAGGGTTAGGGATAAGGGATCCCATTAGCATTAAGGGTCTTCCTTCCTGTAGGGTTAAGGGTTAGGCTTAGAGTTAAAGGTTAAGGTTAGGGTCAGTGTTAAGATTTAGGGTGAGGGTTAACGGTCAGGGTAAAGGTTAAGCGTTAGGGTTAGGGATTAGTGATTAGGGTTTTTGGATAGTGTTAGGGTTAGCGGTTAGGAGTTAGTGTTTTATGAAGGGGTATGGTTAGAATTAGGATTGGGGTTAGAGTTAGGGTGAGGTATAGGGGTTAGGTTTAGGGGTTAGTTTTAGGGTAAAAGGATAGGATTAGGGTTACGGGTTGGGCTTATGTTTAGGGTTAAAGTTTACTGCTAGGGTTAGGGATAGGGTTCAGGGTTAGCTTTAGGGGTTCTGGTTAGGGTTAGGTGTTAGGTTAGTGTCAGGGTTAGGTCTAGTCGTGAGGGTAAGGTTTAGGGTTAGCTTTAAGAGCTAGGGTTAGGTTTAATGGTTAGGATTAGGATTAGGGTTAAGGGTTAGCGTAAGGCTTAGGGGTTAGGGTGAAGGGTTAGGGTCAAGGGTTAGGGTTTTTGTTAGGCATAGCGTTGGGGTTAGAAGTAAGGGTTACTCTCAGTGTTAGGGTTGTAGGTAGGGTTACGGTTAGGGTTAGCGGTTTAGAATTAGGGTCAGGGATTAGGTGTCACAGTGATGACTAGGAGATAGGGTTATAATTATGGGATAGGGGTTGTTCTCCGGAAATGGTATATGCATTAACGTTAGGATAAGAGGTTAAAGTTAGGCGCACGGTGAGGTTTACGTGTTAAGGGGAGAAATAGGAACAGGGTTGGGTGTTATGTTCAGAGTTAGGGTTATCTGTTAGAGGTATTGTTTATGCTTAGCGCACGGGCCCTGTCTGCATTAGGCGGGCGGGGGGAGTTTAGGGGGCTGGGATTGTACCCGGGAACACACTCTATCATACTCTGGGTATGGGCCCGTGGGTTTCATGGAGGACACAGTGGTAGAGCTTCATTTGACGCATGGCATGGGAGGATTGCAGGCTTTCTAAACTCTAAGAAAGCAAGAAGTCTGAGAATTAGATTTAGGGTTAGGATTATGGTTAGGGTTAAGGATGAAGTTTAGTGTTAGGGTGAGGCATTAGGGTTAGGGTTAAAGGTTACTCTTAGGTTTAACGGCTGCACTTTGGTTTAGGGTTGAGGTTTACGGTTAGGGTTAAGATGAGGGGTTAGGGTTTGGTACAGGGTTAGGGTTAAGTGTTAGGTTTAGGGTTGAAGATTAGGATTAGGGTTAGGATTAAAGGTTAGCGTGAGAGTTAACGCTTAGGGTTAAGGTTAAGAGTTAGGGTTTACGGTTAAGCTTAGGGTTAGTTTTAGGGTTAGAGTTATGTGCTATGGTTTGTGTTAGAGGTTAGGGTTAGGTTTACTGTTCACGGTTAGGGTTACGTTTAGGGGTTAGCATTAGGGTTAGGGTTCGGTTTAGGGTTAAGGGATAGGATTAGGGTTAACTGTTGGACTTAGGGTTAGGGTTTAGTGTTAGGGTTATCATTAAGGATTAGGGTTAGGGTCAGGGTTAAATGCTTGGGTGCGGGTAATGGTTATGGTCGGGGTTAAAGTTCACGGATAGGGTTAGTGTTAAGGGTTACGGGTAGGTTTAGGGTTCAGGGTTAGCGTTAGCATTAGGGCTTAAGGTTAGGATTAGCGGGAGGTTAGATTTAGGGTTAGGGTTAGGGTTAGGGTTAGGGTTAGGGTTAAGAGATAGGGTTAGGTTTAATGCTTAGGATTAGGGTTAGGGTTTGGGGTTAAAATAAGTGTTAGGGGTTAGGTTTAAGGATCAAAGGTTAGGTTTATTTTTAGCTGTAGTGTTAGGGTTAGGGAAAAGGGATCCCATTAGCATTAAGGGTCTTCCTTACTGTAGGGTTAAGGGTTAGGCTTAGAGTTAAAGGTTAAGGTTAGGGTCAGTGTTAAGAATTAGGGTGAGGGTTAACGGTTAGGGTAAAGGTTAAGCGTTAGGGTTAGGGATTAGCGATTAGGATTTTTGGTTAGTGTTAGGGTTAGAGGTTAGGAGTTCGTGTTTTATGAAGGGGTATGGTTAGAATTAGGATTGGGGTTAGAGTTAGGGTGAGGTATAGGGGTTAGTTTTAGGGTAAAAGGATAGGATTAGGGTTATGGGTTGGGCCTAGGTTTAGGGTTAAAGTTTACTGCTAGGGTTAGGGATAGGGTTCAGGGTTAGCTTTAGGGGTTCTGGTTAGGGTTAGGTGTTAGGTTAGTGTCAGGGTTAGGTCTAGTCGTGAGGGTAAGGTTTAGGGTTAGCTTTAAGAGCTAGGGTTAGGTTTAATGGTTAGGATTATGATTAGGGTTAAGGGTTAGCGTAAGGCTTAGGGGTTTGGGTGAAGGGTTAGGGTTTTTGTTAGGCATAGCGTTGGGGTTAGAAGTAAGGGTTACTGTCAGTGTTAGGGTTGTAGGTAGGGTTCCGGTTAGGGTTAGCGGTTTAGAATTAGGGTTAGGGATTAGGTGTTCCAGTGATGACTAGGAGATAGGGTTAGAATTATGGGATAGGGGTTGTTCTCAGGGAATGGGTTATGCATTAACGTTAGGATAAGAGGTTAAAGTTAGGCGCACGGTGAGGTTTACGTGTTAAGGGGAGAAATAGGAACAGGGTTGGGTGTTATGTTCAGGGTTAGGATTATCTGTTAGAGGTATTGTTTATGCTTAGCGCACGGGCCCTGTCTGCATTGGGCGGGCGGGGGGAGTTTAGGGGGCTGGGATTGTACCCGGGAACCCACTCTATCATACTCTGGGTATGGGCCCGTGGGTTTCATGCAGGACACAGTGGTAGAGCCTCCTTTCACGCATGGCATGGGAGGATTGCAGGCTTTCTAAACTCTAAGAAAGCAAGAAGTCTGAGAATTAGATTTAGGGTTACGATTCTGGTTAGGGTTAAGGATGAAGTTTAGTGTTAGGGTGAGGGCTTAAGGTCAGGGATTAGGGTTAGGGTTAAAGGTTACTCTTAGGTTTAACGGTTACACTTCGGTTTAGGGTTGAGGTTTATGGTTAGGGTTAAGATGAGGGGTTAGGGTTTGGTAGACGTTTAGGGTTAAGTGTTAGGTTTAGGGTTGAAGATTAGGATTAGGGTTAGGATTAAAGGTTGGCGTGAGAGTTAACGCTTAGGGTTAAGGTTAAGAGTTAGGGTTTACGGTTACGCTTAGGGTTAGATTTAGGGTTAGAGTTATGTGCTATGGTTTGTGTTAGGGGTTAGGGTTAGGTTTACTGTTCACGGTTAGGGTTGGGATTAGGGGTTAGCATTAGGGTTAGGGATTAGGTTTAGGGTAAGTGTCTAGAATTAATGTTGGGCTTTAGGCTCGGGGCTTACGTTCAGGGTCAGGGGTTAGCATTGGTGGTAGGGCTTAGCTTTCGCGGTCAGTTTAAGGGCACAGGACCTGGTTAATCTACGGTGAGAGGGGTGCGGTCGGAGTCACCACGAAAGCACAACATCATTCCCTGGGCCTTGGGAGAGGACCTCCATGCAGGACTCAGGCGGAGCCTCATCTCACACATGGCATGGCTGTATTGTAGGCTTGCTTCACTCTGGGAATGGAAGTAGTGTGAGAATTAGGGTTGGGGTTGGGGTTAGGGTTTTTCATGTTAGGGGTTAGGTTTCGAGTCAGGGTTAGGTGCTAGGGATTAGTGGCTAGGGTTAGAGTTAGTGTTAGGGGTAAGGTGTTAAGTCTGGGTTAGGGGGCCAGGGTAAGGTTTAGGGTTGGAGTTAGCGTTAGGGTTAGGGGTTAGGGTTAAGGGATAGGGTTAGGATTCAGGGTGAGGGTTAGAGGGTTAACAGTTGGGGTTAGGCTTAGGGGTTAGGGATAGTGTTAGGGTTAAGGGTTAGGAGCTTGGTTCAGGTTTAAGGTTAGCATTAGGGGTTGGGGTTAGTGTTAACTGTAGGTCAGTGTTGGGGTTAGAACTCTAGGCATTAGGGTAAAGGTTAGGGTTAGGGTTAAGAGTTAGGGTTCTGTTTAATGGTTAGGATTGGGAATAGGTTAAGGGTTAGGGTTAAGGTTAGGGGTTATGACGAAGGATCAACGGTTAGGGTTACTTTTAGGTGTAGGGTTAGGGTAAGGGGTTAGGGTTAGTGTTAGTGTTGTTGGTCGGGTTAAGGTTAGGGTTGGCGCTTCAGAATTAGGGATTAGGTGTTACGGTTATAGCTAGGAGGTAGGGTTATAATGACGGTATAGGGCTTGTTCTCAGGGTGTCATGCATTAACGTTAAGATATGGGGTTAAAGTTAGGGTTATGGTGAGGTTTACCTGTTAAGGTGAGCAGTAGGGTCAGGGTTAGGTGTTAGATTGTGGGTTAGGCTTATGGGTGAGGGGTAGGGTTTATGCTTAGGGCAAGGGCCCTGTATGCCCTAGGAGGCAAAGTTAGGTGTCTGTGATGGTCGCTGGGAACCCACTCTACCGCACGCAGTGTATGGGCCTCTGGGTTTCATGCAGGACACTGTGGCAGAGCCTCCTTTCACACATGGCGTGGGAGGATTGCAGGCTTTCTAAACTCTAAGAAAGCAAGAAGTCTGAGAATTAGATTTAGGGTTAGGGTTATGGTTAGGGTTAAGGATGAAGTTTAGTGTTAGGGTGAGGGTTTAGGCTTAGGGATTACGGTTAGGGTTAAAGGTTACTCTTAGATTTAACGGTTACACTTTGGTTTAGGGTTGAGGTTTAAGGTTAGGGTTAAGATGAGGGGTTAGGGTTTGGTAGACGTTTAGGGTTAAGTGTTAGGTTTAGGGTTGAAGATTAGGATTAGGGTTAGGATTAAAGGTTAGCGTGAGAGTTAACGCTTAGGGTTAAGGTTAAGTGTTAGGGTTTAGGTTTAGGGTTAGGGTTAGAGTTAGTTTTAGGGTTAGAGTTATGTGCTATGGTTTGTGTTAGAGGTTAGGGTTAGGTTTACTGGTCACGGTTAGGGTTACGTTTAGGGGTTAGCATTAGGGTTAGGGTTAGGGTTAGGGTTAAGGGATAGGATTAGGGTTAAGTGTTGGGCTTAGGGTTAGGGTTTAGTGTTAGTGTTATCATTAAGGATTAGGGTTAGGGTCAGGGTTAAATGCTTGGGTGCGGGTAATGGTTAGGGTCAGGGTTAAGGTTTACGGATAGGGTTAGTGTTAAGGGTTACGGGTAGGTTTAGGGTTCAGGGTTAGCGTTAGCATTAGGGCTTAAGTTTAGGATTAGGTGGGAGGTTAGAATTAGGGTTAGAACTAGGCGTTAGGGTAAGGGCTAGGGTTAGGGTTAAGAGATAGGGTTAGGTTTAATGCTTAGGATTAGGGTTAGGGTTTGGGGTTAAAGTAAGTGTTAGGGGTTAGGTTTAAGGATCAAAGGTTAGGGTTATTTTTAGCTGTAGTGTTAGGGTTAGGGATAAGGGATCCCATTAGCATTAAGGGTCTTCCTTACTGTAGGGTTAAGGGTTAGGCTTAGAGTTAAAGGTTAAGGTTAGGGTCAGTGTTAAGAATTAGGGTGAGGGTTAACGGTTAGGGTAAAGGTTAAGCGTTAGGGTTAGGGATTAGCGATTAGGGTTTTTGGTTAGTGTTAGGGTTAGAGGTTAGGAGTTCGTGTTTTATGAAGGGGTATGGTTATAATTAGGATTGGGGTTAGAGTTAGGGTTAGGTATAGGGGTTATGTTTAGGGGTTAGTTTTAGGGTAAAAGGATAGGATTAGGGTTATGGGTTGGGCTTAGGTTTAGGGTTAAAGTTTACTGCTAGGGTTAGGGATAGGGTTCAGGGTTAGCTTTAGGGGTTCTGGTTAGGGTTAGGTGTTAGGTTAGTGTCAGGGTTAGGTCTAGTCGTGAGGGTAAGGTTTAGGGTTAGCTTTAAGAGCTAGGGTTAGGTTTAATGGTTAGGATTAGGATTAGGGTTAAGGGTTAGCGTAAGGCTTAGGGGTTTGGGTGAAGGGTTAGGGTTTTTGTTAGGCATAGCGTTGGTGTTAGAAGTAAGGGTTACTGTCAGTGTTAGGGTTGTAGGTAGGGTTCCAGTTAGGGTTAGCGGTTTAGAATTAGGGTTAGGGATTAGGTGTTCCAGTGATGACTAGGAGATAGGGTTAGAATTATGGGATAGGGGTTGTTCTCAGGGAATGGGTTATGCATTAACGTTAGGATAAGAGGCTAAAGTTAGGCTCACGGTGAGGTTTACGTGTTAAGGGGAGAAATAGGAACAAGGTTTGGTGTTATGTTCAGGGTTAGGGTTATCTGTTAAAGGTATTTTTTATGCTTAGCGCACGGGCTGTGTCTGCATTGGGCGGGCGGGGGGATTTTAGGGGGCTGGGATTGTACCCGGGAACCCACTCTATCATACTCTGGGTATGGGCCCGTGGGTTTCATGCAGGACACAGTGGTAGAGCCTCCTTTCACGCATGGCATGGGAGGATTGCAGGCTTTCTAAACTCTAAGAAAACAAGAAGTCTGAGAATTAGATTTAGGGTTAGGATTCTGGTTAGGGTTAAGGATGAAGTTTAGTGTTAGGGTGAGGGCTTAAGGTTAGGGATTAGGGTTAGGGTTAAAGGTTACTCTTAGGTTTAACGGTTACAGTTCGGTTTAGGGTTGAGGTTTACGGTTAGGGTTAAGATGAGGGGTTAGTGTTTGGTAGACGTTTAGGGTTAAGTGTTAGGTTTGGGTTGAAGATTAGGATTAGGGTTAGGATTAAAGGTTAACGTGAGATTTAACGCTTAGGGTTAAGGTTAAGAGTTAGGGTTTACGGTTACGCTTAGGGTTAGATTTAGGGTTAGAGTTATGTGCTATGGTTTGTGTTAGGGGTTAGGGTTAGGTTTACTGTTCACGGTTAGGGTTGGGTTTAGGGGTTAGCATTAGGGTTAGGGATTAGGTTTAGGGTAAGGTTCTAGAGTTAATGTTGGGCTTTA
Organism: Eulemur rufifrons; assembly: GCF_041146395.1. NCBI lineage: Eukaryota > Metazoa > Chordata > Mammalia > Primates > Lemuridae > Eulemur > Eulemur rufifrons. Next base: position 5,928,952 of record NC_091012.1, on the reverse strand, counting down.
GGCTCGGGTCTTAGGTTCAGGGTCAAGGGTTAGCGTTGGTGGTAGGGCTTAGCTTTAGCGGTCAGTTTAAGGGCACAGGACCTGGTTAATCTACGGTGAGAGGGGTGCGGTCGGAGTCACCATGAAAGCACAACATCATTCCCTGGGCCTTCGGACAGGACCTCCATGCAGGACTCAGGCGGAGCCTCATCTCACACATGGCATGGCTGTATTGTAGGCTTGCTTCACTCTGGGAATGGAAGTAGTGTGAGAATTAGGGTTGGGGTTGGGGTTAGGGTTTTTCGTGTTAGGGGTTAGGTTTCGAGTCAGGGTTAGGTGCTAGGGATTAGTGGTTAGGGTTAGAGTTAGTGTTAGGGGTAAGGTGTTAAGTCTGGGTTAGGGGGCCAGGGTAAGGTTTAGGGTTGGAGTTAGCGTTAGGGTTAGGGGTTAGGGTTAAGGGATAGGGTTAGGATTCAGGGTGAGGGTTAGAGGGTTAACAGTTGGGGTTAGGCTTAGGGGTTAGGGATAGTGTTAGGGTTAAGGGTTAGGAGCTTGGTTCAGGTTTAAGGTTAGCATTAGGGGTTGAGGTTAGTGTTAACTGTAGGTCAGTGTTGGGGTTAGATCTCTAGGCATTAGGTTAAAGGTTAGGGTTAGGGTTAAGAGTTAGGGTTCTGTTTAATGGTTAGGATTGGGAATAGGGTTAAGGGTTAGGGTTAAGGTTAGGGGTTATGACGAAGGATCAACGGTTAGGGTTACTTTTAGGCGTAGGGTTAGGGTAAGGGGTTAGGGTTAGTGTTAGGGTTAGGGTTCGGGTTAGGGTTAAGGATGAAGTTTAGTGTTAGGGTGAGGGCTTAGGGTTAGGGATTAGGGTTAGGGTTAAAGGTTACTCTTAGATTTAACGGTTACACTTTGGTTTAGGGTTGAGGTTTACGGTTAGGGTTAAGATGAGGGGTTAGGGTTTGGTACAGGGTTAGGTTTAAGTGTTAGGTTTAGGGTTGAAGATTAGGATTAGGGTTAGGATTAAAGGTTAGCGTTAGAGTTAACGCTTAGGGTTAAGGTTAAGGGTTAGGGTTTAGGGTTAGGGTTAGGGTTAGTTTTAGGGTTAGAGTTATGTGCTATGGTTTGTGTTAGAGGTTAGGGTTAGGTTTACTGGTGACGGTTAGGGTTACGTTTAGGGGTTAGCATTAGGGTTAGGGTTAGGGTTAGGGTTAAGGGATAGGATTAGGGTTAAGTGATGGGCTTAGGGTTAGGGTTTAGTGTTAGGGTTATCATTAAGGATTAGGGTTAGGGTCAGGGTTAAATGCTTGGGTGCGGGTAATGGTTAGGGTCAGGGTTAAGGTTCACGGATAGGGTTAGTGTTAAGGGTTACGGGTAGGTTTAGGGTTCAGGGTTAGTGTTAGCATTAGGGCTTAAGGTTAGGATTAGGCGGTAGGTTAGATGTAGGGATAGATCTAGGCGTTAGGGTAAGGGCTAGCGTTAGGGTTAAGAGATAGGGTTAGGTTGAATGCTTAGGATTAGGGTTAGGGTTTGGGGTTAAAGTAAGTGTTAGGGGTTAGGTTTAAGGATCAAAGGTTAGGGTTATTTTTAGCTGTAGTGTTAGGGTTAGGGATAAGGGATCCCATTAGCATTAAGGGTCTTCCTTACTGTAGGGTTAAGGGTTAGGCTTAGAGTTAAAGGTTAAGGTTAGGGTCAGTGTTAAGATTTAGGGTGAGGGTTAACGGTCAGGGAAAAGGTTAAGCGTTAGGGTTAGGGATTAGTGATTAAGGTTTTTGGTTAGTGTTAGTGTTAGCGGTTAAGAGTTAGTGTTTTATGAAAGGGTATGTTTAGAATTAGGATTGGGGTTAGACTTAGGGTGAGGTATAGGGGTTAGGTTTAGGGGTTAGTTTTAGGGTAAAAGGATAGGATTAGGGTTACGGGTAGGGCTTAGGTTTCGGGTTAAAGTTTACTGCTAGGATTAGGGATAGGGTTCAAGGTTAGCTTTAGGGGTTCTGGTTAGGGTTAGGTGTTATGTTAGTGTCAGGGTTAGGTCTAGTTGTGAGGGTAAGGTTTAGGGTGAGCTTTAAGACCTAGGATTAGGTTTAATGGTTAGGATTAGGATTAGGGTTAAGGGTTAGGGTAAGGCTTAGGGGTTAGGGTGAAGGGTTAGGGTCAAGGGTTAGGGTTTTTGTTAGGCATAGCGTTGGGGTTAGAAGTAAGGTTTACTGTCAGTGTTAGGGTTGTAGGTAGGGTTACGGTTAGGGTTAGCGGTTTAGAATTAGGGTTAGGGATTAGATGTTCCAGTGATGACAAGGAGATAGGTTTAGAATTATGGGATAGGGGTTGTTCTCAGGAAATGGGTTATGCATTAACGTTAGGATAAGAGGTTAAAGTTAGGCGCACGGTGAGGTTTACGTGTTAAGGGGAGAAATAGGAACAGGGTTGGGTGTTATGTTCAGGGTTAGGGTTATCTGTTAAAGGTATTGTTTATGCTTAGCGCACGGGCCCTGTCTGCATTAGGCGGGCGGGGGGAGTTTAGGGGGCTGGGATTGTACCCGGGAACCCACTCTATCATACTCTGGGTATGGGCCCGTGGGTTTCATGCAGGACACAGTGGTAGAGCCTCCTTTCACGCATGGCATGGGAGGATTGCAGGCTTTCTAAACTCTAAGAAAGCAAGAAGTCTGAGAATTAGATTTAGGGTTAGGATTCTGGTTAGGGTTAAGGATGAAGTTTAGTGTTAGGGTGAGGGCTTAGTGTTAGGGTTAAAGGTTACTCTTAGGTTTAACGGTTACACTTTGGTTTAGGGTTGAGGTTTACGGTTAGGGTTAAGATGAGGGGTTAGGGTTTGGTACAGGGTTAGAGTTAAGTGTTAGGTTTAGGGTTGAAGATTAGGATTAGGGTTAGGATTAAAGATTAGCGTGAGAGTTAACGCTTAGTGTTAAGGTTAAGAGTTAGGGTTTAGGGTTAGGGTTAGGGTTAGGGTTAGTTTTAGGGTTAGAGTTATGTGCTATGGTTTGTGTTAGAGGTTAGGGTTAGGTTTACTGGTCACGGTTAGTGTTACGTTTAGGGGGTAGCATTAGGGTTAGGGTTAGGGTTAAGGGATAGGATTAGGGTTAAGTGTTGGGCTTAGGGTTAGGGTTTAGTCTTAGGTTTATCATTAAGGATTAGGGTTAGAATCAGGGTTAAATGCTTGGGTGCGGGTAATGGTTAGGGTCAGGGTTAAGGTTCACGGATAGGGTTAGTGTTAACGGTTACGGGTAGGTTTAGGGTTCAGGGTTAGTGTTAGCATTAGGGCTTAAGGTTAGGATTAGGCGGTAGGTTAGATTTAGGGTTAGATCTAGGCGTTAGGGTAAGGGTAAGCGTTAGGGTTAAGAGATAGGGTTAGGTTTAATGCTTAGGATTAGGGTTAGGTTTAGGGGTTAAATTAAGTGTTAGGGGTTAGGTTTAAGGATCAAAGGTTAGGGTTATTTTTCGCTGTAGTGTTAGGGTTAGGGATAAGGAATCCCATTAGCATTAAGGGTCTTCCTTACTGTAGGGTTAAGGGTTAGGCTTAGAGTTAAAGGTTAAGGTTAGGGTCAGTGTTAAGATTTAGGGTGAGGGTTAACGGTTAGGGTAAAGGTTAAGCGTTCGGGTTAGGGATTAGTGATTAGGGTTTTTGGTTATTGTTAGGGTTAGCGGTTAGGAGTTCGTGTTTTATGAAGGGGTATGGTTAGAATTAGGATTGGGGTTAGAGTTAGGGTGAGGTATACGGGTTAGGTTTAGGGGATAGTTTTAGGGTAAAAGGATAGGATTAGGGTTGCGGGTTGGGCTTAGGTTTAGGGTTAAAGTTTACTGCTTGGGTTAGGGATAGGGTTCAGGGTTAGCTTTAGGGGTTCTGGTTAGGGTTATGCGTTAGGTTAGTGTCAGGGTTAGGTCTAGTCGTGAGGGTAAGGTTTAGGGTTAGCTTTAAGAGCTAGGGTTAGGTTTAATGGTTAGGATTAGGATTAGGGTTAAGGGTTAGGGTAAGGCTTAGGGGTTAGGATGAAGGGTTAGGGTCAAGGGTTAGGGTTTTTGTTAGGCATAGCGTTGGGGTTAGAAGTAAGGGTTACTGTCAGTGTTAGGGTTGTAGGTAGGGTTACGGTTAGGGTTAGCGGTTTAGAATTAGGGTTAGGGATTAGGTGTCACAGTGATGACTAGGAGATAGGGTTAGAATTATGGGATAGGGGTTGTTCTCAGGAAATGGGTTATGCATTAACGTTAGGATAAGAGGTTAAAGTTAGGCGCACGGTGAGGTTTACGTGTTAAGGGGAGAAATAGGAACAGGGTTGGGTGTTATGTTCAGGGTTAGGGTTATCTGTTAAAGGTATTGTTTATGCTTAGCGCACGGGCCCTGTCTGCATTAGGCGGGCGGGGGGAGTTTAGGGGGCTGGGATTGTACCCGGGAACCCACTCTATCATACTCTGGGTATGGGCCCGTGGGTTTCATGCAGGACACAGTGGTAGAGCCTCCTTTCACGCATGGCATGGGAGGATTGCAGGCTTTAGAAACTCTAAGAAAGCAAGAAGTCTGAGAATTAGATTTAGGGTTAGGATTATGGTTAGGGTTAAGGATGAAGTTTAGTGTTAGGGTGAGGCCTTAGGGTTAGGTATTAGGTTTAGGGTTAAAGGTTACTCTTAGGTTTAACGGTTACACTTTGGTTTAGGGTTTAGGTTTACGGTTAGGGTTAAGATGAGGGGTTAGGGTTTGGTAGACGTTTTGGGTTAAGTGTTAGGTTTAGGGTTGAAGATTAGGATTAGGGTTAGGATTAAAGGTTAGCGTGAGAGTTAACGCTTAGGGTTAAGGTTAAGAGTTAGGGTTTACGGTTAGGCTTAGGGTTAGATTTAGGGTTAGAGTTATGTGCTATGGTTTGTGTTAGGGGTTAGGGTTAGGTAAACTGTTCACGGTTAGGGTTGGGTTTAGGGGTTAGCATTAGGGTTAGGGATTAGGTTTAGGGTAAGGGTCTAGAGTTAATGTTGGGCTTTAGGCTCGGGGCTTAGGTTCAGGGTCAGGGGTTAGCGTTGGTGGTAGGGCTTAACTTTAGCGGTCAGTTTAAGGGCACAGGACCTGGTTAATCTACGGTGAGAGGGGTGCGGTCGGGGTCACCACGAAAGCACAACATCATTCCCTCGGCCTTGGGACAGGACCTCCATGCAGGACTCAGGCGGAGCCTCATCTCACACATGGCATGGCTGTATTGTAGGCTTGCTTCACTCTGGGAATGGAAGTAGTGTGAGAATTAGGGTTGGGGTTGGGGTTAGGGTTTTTCGTGTTAGGGGTTAGGTTTCGAGTCAGGGTTAGGTGCTAGGGATTAGTGGTTAGGGTTAGAGTTAGTGTTAGGGGTAAGGTGTTAAGTCTGGGTTAGGGGGCCAGGGTAAGGTTTAGGGTTGGAGTTAGCGTTAGGGTTAGGGGTTAGGGTTAAGGGATAGGGTTAGGATTCAGGGTGAGGGTTAGAGGGTTAACAGTTGGGGTTAGGCTTAGGGGTTAGGGATAGTGTTAGGGTTAAGGGTTAGGAGCTTGGTTCAGGTTTAAGGTTAGCATTAGGGGTTGGGGTTAGTGTTAACTGTAGGTCAGTGTTGGGGTTAGATCTCTAGGCATTAGGGTAAAGGTTAGGGTTAGGGTTAAGAGTTAGGGTTCTGTTTAATGGTTAGGATTGGGAATAGGGTTAAGGGTTAGGGTTAAGGTTAGGGGTTATGACGAAGGATCAACGGTTAGGGTTACTTTTAGGCGTAGGGTTAGGGTAAGGGGTTAGGGTTAGTGTTAGTGTTGTTGGTCGGGTTAAGGTTAGGGTTGGCGTTTCAGAAGTAGGGATTAGGTGTTACGGTTATAGCTAGGAGTTAGGGTTATAATGACGGTATAGGGCTTGTTCTCAGGGTGTCATGCATTAACGTTAAGATATGGGGTTAAAGTTAGGGTTATGGTGAGGTTTACCTGTTAAGGTGAGCAGTAGGATGAGGGTTAGGTGTTAGATTGTGGGTTAGGCTTATGGGTGAGGGGTAGGGTTTATGCTTAGGGCACGGGCCCTGTATGCCCTAGGAGGCAAAGTTAGGTGTCTGTGATGGTCGCTGGGAACCCACTCTACCGCACGCAGTGTATGCGCCTCTGGGTTTCATGCAGGACACTGTGGCAGAGCCTCCTTTCACGCATGGCATGGGAGGATTGCAGGCTTTCTAAACTCTAAGAAAGCAAGAAGTCTGAGAATTAGATTTAGGGTTAGGGTTATGGTTAGGGTTAAGGATGAAGTTTAGTGTTAGGGTGAGGGCTTAGGGTTAGGGATTAGGGTTAGGGTTAAAGGTTACTCTTAGATTTAACGGTTACACTTTGGTTTAGGGTTGAGGTTTACGGTTAGGGTTAAGATGAGGGGTTAGGGTTTGGTACAGGGTTAGGGTTAAGTGTTAGGTTTAGGGTTGAAGATTAGGATTAGGGTTAGGATTAAAGGTTAGCGTGAGAGTTAACAATTAGGGTTAAGGTTAATAGTTAGGTGTTAGGGTTAGGGTTAGGGTTAGTTTTAGGGTTAGAGTTATGTGCTAGGGTTTGTGTTAGAGGTTAGGGTTAGGTTTACTGGTCACGGTTAGGGTTACGTTTAGGGGTTAGCATTAGGGTTAGGGTTAGGGTTAAGGGATAGGATTAGGGTTAAGTGTTGGGCTTAGGGTTAGGGTTTAGTGTTAGGGTTATCATTAAGGATTAGGGTTAGGGTCAGGGTTAAATGCTTGGGTGCGGGTAATGGTTAGGGTCAGGGTTAAGGTTCACGGATAGGGTTAGTGTTAAGGGTTACGGGTAGGTTTAGGGTTCAAGGTTAGTGTTAGCATTAGGGCTTAAGGTTAGGATTAGGCGGTAGGTTAGATTTATGGATAGATCTAGGCGTTAGGGTAAGGGCTAGCGTTAGGGTTAAGAGATAGGTTTAGGTTTAAAGCTTAGGATTAGGGTTAGGGTTTGGGGTTAAAGTAAGTGTTAGGGGTTAGGTTTAAGGATCCAAGGTTAGGGTTATTTTTAGCTGTAGTATTAGGGTTAGGGATAAGGGATCCCATTAGCATTAAGGGTCTTCCTTACTGTAGGGTTAAGGGTTAGGCTTAGAGTTAAAGGTGAAGGTTAGGGTCAGTGTTAAGATTTAGGGTGAGGGTTAACGGTTAGGGTAAAGGTTAAGCGTTAGGGTTAGGGATTAGTGATTAGGGTTTTCGGTTAGTGTTATTGTTAGCGGTGAGGAGTTAGTGTTTTATGAAGGGGTATGGTTAGAATTAGGATCGGGGTTAGAGTTAGGGTGAGGTATAGGGGTTAGGTTTAGGGGTTAGTTTTAGGGTAAAAGGATAGGATTAGGCTTACGGGTTGGGCTTAGGTTTAGGGTTAAAGTTTACTGCTAGGGTTAGGGATAGGGTTCAGGGTTAGCTTTAGGGGTTCTGGTTAGGGTTAGGTGTTAGGTTAGTGTCAGGGTTAGGTCTAGTCGTGAGGGTAAGGTTTAGGGTTAGCTTTAAGATCTAGGGTTACGTTTAATGGTTAGGATTAGGATTAGGGTTAAGGGTTAGGCTAAGGCTTAGGGGTTAGGGTGAAGGGTTAGGGTCAAGGGTTAGGGTTTTTGTTAGGCATAGCGTTGGGGTTAGAAGTAAGGGTTACTGTCAGTGTTAGCGTTGTAGGTAGCGTTACGGTTAGGGTTAGTGGTTTAGAATTAGGGTTAGGGATTAGGTGTCACAGTGATGACTAGGAGATAGGGTTAGAATTATGGGATAGGGGTTGTTCTCAGGAAATGGGTTATGCATTAACGTTAGGATAAGAGGTTAAAGTTAGGCGCACGGTGAGGTTTACGTGTTAAGGGGAGAAATAGGAACAGGGTTGGGTGTTATGTTCAGGGTTTGGGTTATCTGTTAAAGGTATTGTTTATGCTTAGCGCACGGGCCCTGTCTGCATTAGGCGGGCGGGGGGAGTTTAGGGGGCTGGGATTGTACCCAGGAACCCACTCTATCATACTCTGGGTATGGGCCCGTGGGTTTCATGCAGGACACAGTGGTAGAGCCTCCTTTCACGCATGGCATGGGAGGATTGCAGGCTTTCTAAACTCTAAGAAAGCAAGAAGTCTGAGAATTAGATTTAGGGTTAGGATTCTGGTTAGGGTTAAGGATGAAGTTTAGTGTTAGGGTGAGGGCTTAGGGTTAGGGTTAAAGGTTACTCTTAGGTTTAACGGTTACACTTTGGTTTAGGGTTGAGGTTTACGGTTAGGGTTAAGATGAGGGGTTAGGGTTTGGTACAGGGTTAGAGTTAAGTGTTAGGTTTAGGGTTGAAGATTAGGATTAGGGTTAGGATTAAAGATTAGCGTGAGAGTTAACGCTTAGTGTTAAGGTTAAGAGTTAGGGTTTAGGGTTAGGGTTAGGGTTAGGGTTAGTTTTAGGGTTAGAGTTATGTGCTATGGTTTGTGTTAGAGGTTAGGGTTAGGTTTACTGGTCACGGTTAGTGTTACGTTTAGGGGGTAGCATTAGGGTTAGGGTTAGGGTTAAGGGATAGGATTAGGGTTAAGTGTTGGGCTTAGGGTTAGGGTTTAGTCTTAGGTTTATCATTAAGGATTAGGGTTAGAATCAGGGTTAAATGCTTGGGTGCGGGTAATGGTTAGGGTCAGGGTTAAGGTTCACGGATAGGGTTAGTGTTAACGGTTACGGGTAGGTTTAGGGTTCAGGGTTAGTGTTAGCATTAGGGCTTAAGGTTAGGATTAGGCGGTAGGTTAGATTTAGGGTTAGATCTAGGCGTTAGGGTAAGGGTAAGCGTTAGGGTTAAGAGATAGGGTTAGGTTTAATGCTTAGGATTAGGGTTAGGTTTAGGGGTTAAATTAAGTGTTAGGGGTTAGGTTTAAGGATCAAAGGTTAGGGTTATTTTTCGCTGTAGTGTTAGGGTTAGGGATAAGGAATCCCATTAGCATTAAGGGTCTTCCTTACTGTAGGGTTAAGGGTTAGGCTTAGAGTTAAAGGTTAAGGTTAGGGTCAGTGTTAAGATTTAGGGTGAGGGTTAACGGTTAGGGTAAAGGTTAAGCGTTCGGGTTAGGGATTAGTGATTAGGGTTTTTGGTTATTGTTAGGGTTAGCGGTTAGGAGTTCGTGTTTTATGAAGGGGTATGGTTAGAATTAGGATTGGGGTTAGAGTTAGGGTGAGGTATACGGGTTAGGTTTAGGGGATAGTTTTAGGGTAAAAGGATAGGATTAGGGTTGCGGGTTGGGCTTAGGTTTAGGGTTAAAGTTTACTGCTTGGGTTAGGGATAGGGTTCAGGGTTAGCTTTAGGGGTTCTGGTTAGGGTTATGCGTTAGGTTAGTGTCAGGGTTAGGTCTAGTCGTGAGGGTAAGGTTTAGGGTTAGCTTTAAGAGCTAGGGTTAGGTTTAATGGTTAGGATTAGGATTAGGGTTAAGGGTTAGGGTAAGGCTTAGGGGTTAGGATGAAGGGTTAGGGTCAAGGGTTAGGGTTTTTGTTAGGCATAGCGTTGGGGTTAGAAGTAAGGGTTACTGTCAGTGTTAGGGTTGTAGGTAGGGTTACGGTTAGGGTTAGCGGTTTAGAATTAGGGTTAGGGATTAGGTGTCACAGTGATGACTAGGAGATAGGGTTAGAATTATGGGATAGGGGTTGTTCTCAGGAAATGGGTTATGCATTAACGTTAGGATAAGAGGTTAAAGTTAGGCGCACGGTGAGGTTTACGTGTTAAGGGGAGAAATAGGAACAGGGTTGGGTGTTATGTTCAGGGTTAGGGTTATCTGTTAAAGGTATTGTTTATGCTTAGCGCACGGGCCCTGTCTGCATTAGGCGGGCGGGGGGAGTTTAGGGGGCTGGGATTGTACCCGGGAACCCACTCTATCATACTCTGGGTATGGGCCCGTGGGTTTCATGCAGGACACAGTGGTAGAGCCTCCTTTCACGCATGGCATGGGAGGATTGCAGGCTTTAGAAACTCTAAGAAAGCAAGAAGTCTGAGAATTAGATTTAGGGTTAGGATTATGGTTAGGGTTAAGGATGAAGTTTAGTGTTAGGGTGAGGCCTTAGGGTTAGGTATTAGGTTTAGGGTTAAAGGTTACTCTTAGGTTTAACGGTTACACTTTGGTTTAGGGTTTAGGTTTACGGTTAGGGTTAAGATGAGGGGTTAGGGTTTGGTAGACGTTTTGGGTTAAGTGTTAGGTTTAGGGTTGAAGATTAGGATTAGGGTTAGGATTAAAGGTTAGCGTGAGAGTTAACGCTTAGGGTTAAGGTTAAGAGTTAGGGTTTACGGTTAGGCTTAGGGTTAGATTTAGGGTTAGAGTTATGTGCTATGGTTTGTGTTAGGGGTTAGGGTTAGGTAAACTGTTCACGGTTAGGGTTGGGTTTAGGGGTTAGCATTAGGGTTAGGGATTAGGTTTAGGGTAAGGGTCTAGAGTTAATGTTGGGCTTTAGGCTCGGGGCTTAGGTTCAGGGTCAGGGGTTAGCGTTGGTGGTAGGGCTTAACTTTAGCGGTCAGTTTAAGGGCACAGGACCTGGTTAATCTACGGTGAGAGGGGTGCGGTCGGGGTCACCACGAAAGCACAACATCATTCCCTCGGCCTTGGGACAGGACCTCCATGCAGGACTCAGGCGGAGCCTCATCTCACACATGGCATGGCTGTATTGTAGGCTTGCTTCACTCTGGGAATGGAAGTAGTGTGAGAATTAGGGTTGGGGTTGGGGTTAGGGTTTTTCGTGTTAGGGGTTAGGTTTCGAGTCAGGGTTAGGTGCTAGGGATTAGTGGTTAGGGTTAGAGTTAGTGTTAGGGGTAAGGTGTTAAGTCTGGGTTAGGGGGCCAGGGTAAGGTTTAGGGTTGGAGTTAGCGTTAGGGTTAGGGGTTAGGGTTAAGGGATAGGGTTAGGATTCAGGGTGAGGGTTAGAGGGTTAACAGTTGGGGTTAGGCTTAGGGGTTAGGGATAGTGTTAGGGTTAAGGGTTAGGAGCTTGGTTCAGGTTTAAGGTTAGCATTAGGGGTTGGGGTTAGTGTTAACTGTAGGTCAGTGTTGGGGTTAGATCTCTAGGCATTAGGGTAAAGGTTAGGGTTAGGGTTAAGAGTTAGGGTTCTGTTTAATGGTTAGGATTGGGAATAGGGTTAAGGGTTAGGGTTAAGGTTAGGGGTTATGACGAAGGATCAACGGTTAGGGTTACTTTTAGGCGTAGGGTTAGGGTAAGGGGTTAGGGTTAGTGTTAGTGTTGTTGGTCGGGTTAAGGTTAGGGTTGGCGTTTCAGAAGTAGGGATTAGGTGTTACGGTTATAGCTAGGAGTTAGGGTTATAATGACGGTATAGGGCTTGTTCTCAGGGTGTCATGCATTAACGTTAAGATATGGGGTTAAAGTTAGGGTTATGGTGAGGTTTACCTGTTAAGGTGAGCAGTAGGATGAGGGTTAGGTGTTAGATTGTGGGTTAGGCTTATGGGTGAGGGGTAGGGTTTATGCTTAGGGCACGGGCCCTGTATGCCCTAGGAGGCAAAGTTAGGTGTCTGTGATGGTCGCTGGGAACCCACTCTACCGCACGCAGTGTATGCGCCTCTGGGTTTCATGCAGGACACTGTGGCAGAGCCTCCTTTCACGCATGGCATGGGAGGATTGCAGGCTTTCTAAACTCTAAGAAAGCAAGAAGTCTGAGAATTAGATTTAGGGTTAGGGTTATGGTTAGGGTTAAGGATGAAGTTTAGTGTTAGGGTGAGGGCTTAGGGTTAGGGATTAGGGTTAGGGTTAAAGGTTACTCTTAGATTTAACGGTTACACTTTGGTTTAGGGTTGAGGTTTACGGTTAGGGTTAAGATGAGGGGTTAGGGTTTGGTACAGGGTTAGGGTTAAGTGTTAGGTTTAGGGTTGAAGATTAGGATTAGGGTTAGGATTAAAGGTTAGCGTGAGAGTTAACAATTAGGGTTAAGGTTAATAGTTAGGTGTTAGGGTTAGGGTTAGGGTTAGTTTTAGGGTTAGAGTTATGTGCTAGGGTTTGTGTTAGAGGTTAGGGTTAGGTTTACTGGTCACGGTTAGGGTTACGTTTAGGGGTTAGCATTAGGGTTAGGGTTAGGGTTAAGGGATAGGATTAGGGTTAAGTGTTGGGCTTAGGGTTAGGGTTTAGTGTTAGGGTTATCATTAAGGATTAGGGTTAGGGTCAGGGTTAAATGCTTGGGTGCGGGTAATGGTTAGGGTCAGGGTTAAGGTTCACGGATAGGGTTAGTGTTAAGGGTTACGGGTAGGTTTAGGGTTCAAGGTTAGTGTTAGCATTAGGGCTTAAGGTTAGGATTAGGCGGTAGGTTAGATTTATGGATAGATCTAGGCGTTAGGGTAAGGGCTAGCGTTAGGGTTAAGAGATAGGTTTAGGTTTAAAGCTTAGGATTAGGGTTAGGGTTTGGGGTTAAAGTAAGTGTTAGGGGTTAGGTTTAAGGATCCAAGGTTAGGGTTATTTTTAGCTGTAGTATTAGGGTTAGGGATAAGGGATCCCATTAGCATTAAGGGTCTTCCTTACTGTAGGGTTAAGGGTTAGGCTTAGAGTTAAAGGTGAAGGTTAGGGTCAGTGTTAAGATTTAGGGTGAGGGTTAACGGTTAGGGTAAAGGTTAAGCGTTAGGGTTAGGGATTAGTGATTAGGGTTTTCGGTTAGTGTTATTGTTAGCGGTGAGGAGTTAGTGTTTTATGAAGGGGTATGGTTAGAATTAGGATCGGGGTTAGAGTTAGGGTGAGGTATAGGGGTTAGGTTTAGGGGTTAGTTTTAGGGTAAAAGGATAGGATTAGGCTTACGGGTTGGGCTTAGGTTTAGGGTTAAAGTTTACTGCTAGGGTTAGGGATAGGGTTCAGGGTTAGCTTTAGGGGTTCTGGTTAGGGTTAGGTGTTAGGTTAGTGTCAGGGTTAGGTCTAGTCGTGAGGGTAAGGTTTAGGGTTAGCTTTAAGATCTAGGGTTACGTTTAATGGTTAGGATTAGGATTAGGGTTAAGGGTTAGGCTAAGGCTTAGGGGTTAGGGTGAAGGGTTAGGGTCAAGGGTTAGGGTTTTTGTTAGGCATAGCGTTGGGGTTAGAAGTAAGGGTTACTGTCAGTGTTAGCGTTGTAGGTAGCGTTACGGTTAGGGTTAGTGGTTTAGAATTAGGGTTAGGGATTAGGTGTCACAGTGATGACTAGGAGATAGGGTTAGAATTATGGGATAGGGGTTGTTCTCAGGAAATGGGTTATGCATTAACGTTAGGATAAGAGGTTAAAGTTAGGCGCACGGTGAGGTTTACGTGTTAAGGGGAGAAATAGGAACAGGGTTGGGTGTTATGTTCAGGGTTTGGGTTATCTGTTAAAGGTATTGTTTATGCTTAGCGCACGGGCCCTGTCTGCATTAGGCGGGCGGGGGGAGTTTAGGGGGCTGGGATTGTACCCAGGAACCCACTCTATCATACTCTGGGTATGGGCCCGTGGGTTTCATGCAGGACACAGTGGTAGAGCCTCCTTTCACGCATGGCATGGGAGGATTGCAGGCTTTCTAAACTCTAAGAAAGCAAGAAGTCTGAGAATTAGATTTAGGGTTAGGATTCTGGTTAGGGTTAAGGATGAAGTTTAGTGTTAGGGTGAGGGCTTAGGGTTAGGGATTAGGGTTAGGGTTAAAGGTTACTCTTAGGTTTAACGGTTACACTTTGGTTTAGGGTTTAGGTTTACGGGTAGGGTTAAGATGAGGGGTTAGGGTTTGGTACAGGGTTAGGGTTAAGTGTTAGGTTTAGGGTTGAAGATTAGAATTAGGGTTAGGATTAAAGGTTAGCGTGAGAGTTAACGCTTAGTGTTTAGGTTAAGAGTTAGGGTTTAGGGTTAGGGTTAGGGTTAGGGTTAGTTTTAGGGTTAGAGTTATGTGCTATGGTTTGTGTTAGAGGTTAGGGTTAGGTCTACTGGTCATGGTTAGGGTTACTTTTAGGGGGTAGCATTAGGGTTAGGGTTAGGGTTAGGGTTAAGGGATAGGATTAGGGTTAACTGTTGGACTTAGGGTTAGGGTTTAGTGTTAGGGTTAGCATTAAGGATTAGGGTTAGGGTCAGGGTTAAATGCTTGGGTGCAGGTAATGGTTAGGGTCAGGGTTAAGGTTCACGGATAGGGTTAGTGTTAAGGGTTACGGGTAGATTTAGGGTTCAGGGTTAGTGTTAGCATTAGGGCTTAAGGTTAGGATTAGGCGGTAGGTTAGATTTAGGGTTAGATCTAGGCGTTAGGGTAAGGGCTAGCGTTACGGTTAAGAGATAGGGTTAGGTTGAATGCTTAGGATTAGGGTTAGGGTTTGGGGTTAAAGTAAGTGTTAGGGGTTAGGTTTAAGGATCCAAGGTTAGGGTTATTTTTAGCTGTAGTGTTAGGGTTAGGGATAAGGGATCCCATTAGCATTAAGGGTTTTCCTTACTGTAGGCTTAAGGGTTAGGCTTAGAGTTAAAGGTTAAGGTTAGGGTCAGTGTTAAGATTTAGGGTGAGGGTTAACGGTTAGGGTAAAGGATAAGCGTTAGGGTTAGGGATTAGTGATTAGGGTTTTTGGTTAGTGTTAGGGTTAGCGGTTAGGAGTTAGTGTTTTATGAAGGGGTATGGTTAGAATTAGGATTGGGGTTAGAGTTAGGGTGAGGTATAGGGGTTAGGTTTAGGGGTTAGTTTTAGGGTAAAAGGATAGTTTTAGGGTTACGGGTTGGGCTTAGGTTTAGGGTTAAAGTTTACTGCTGGGGTTAGGGATAGGGTTCAGGGTTATCTTTAGGGGTTCTGGTTAGGGTTAAACGCTGAACACCTGCAAATAATTTTCAACGTAGTGGTTAATTGAAAAGCTCTGCGATATACTTCTTGGAACAAGCCAGTTACCTGTTCCCACGCAAAGAGGAGTATATAGAACCATGGTGGATTTCCAGCTGATGAAGTAAAGGATTATTAAAGGAACGGGATGACCATGGGGATCATCGTCAATTCTCTGAAACAGAATCCGCCCTTTTCACCTGCCAAACACATGCCCACTTCTCCTCTCTGGGGATAATAAAAACTAACCAGCGAACTGACAGAGGGCCTGACCCCCCCATCCACATCGACCACACACAAAAAAAAACCGTACCATCCAGCTACTAATTATAATGCTAACTTACAAAATTTCGCTGCATTTTAAAACAATGGAAAAATGGTGGTGGGATGATACTTAGAAGAATGGCTTCTTGTCAGTCTCCACTAACAAAAATAGGCAACACCAAGTCAGCTACTCCTCAGCTTAGTTATGTCCGTGGCAGCCTTCTTGGGTTTCAGGAGGCACATACAAACGTTAGCAAAATTATGGTGAAACGCTGAACACCTGCAAATAATTTTCAACGTACTGGCTAATTTGAAAACTCTCCAGCATACTTCTTGGAACAAGCCAGGTACCTGTGCTCACGCATAGAGGAGTATATAGAAACATGGTGGAATCCCAGCTGATGAAGCAAAGGATTCTTAAAGGAATAAGATGACCATGCGGATCCTGTTTAATTCTCTGAAACAGAATCCGCACTTTTCACCTGCCAAACACATGCCCACTACTCTTCTCTGGGGATAATAAAAACAAACCAGCGATCTGACAGAGGGCCTGAACACCCATCGTGAAAGACCCCACCAAAAAAAAAAAAGTACCCTCAGCTACTAATTATAATGCCAATTTGAAAATTTCCCTGCATTTTTAAACAATGCAGAAATGATGGTGGGATGATACTTAGAAGAATGGCTTCTTGTCAGGCTCCACTAAAAAAATAGGCAACACGAATTCAGCTACGCCTCAGCATACTTATATCCGTGGCAGTCATATTGGGTTTCAGGAGACACATACAAACGTTATAAGAATTATGGTGAAACGCTGAAAACCTGCAATAGATTTTCAACGTACTGCTTAATTCAAAAGCTCTGCGGCATACTTCTTGGAACAAGCCAGTTACCTGTTCCCACGCAAAGAGGAGTATATAGAACCACGGTGGATTTCCAGCTGATGAAGTAAAGGATTATTAAAGGAACGGGATGACTATGGGGATCATCGTTAATTCTCTGAAACAGAATCCGCCCTTTTAACCTGCCAAACACATGCCCACTTCTCCTCTCTGGGGATGATAAAAACTAACCAGCGAACTGACAGAGGGCCTTACCCCCCCCCCATCCACATCGACCACACACAAAAAAAAAAACCGTACCCTCCAGCTACTAATTATAATGCTAACTTGCAAAATTTCCCTGCATTTTAAAACAATGGAAAAATGGTGGTGGGATCATACTTAGAAGAATGGCTTCTTGTCTGTCTCAACTAACAAAAATAGGCAACACCAAGTCAGCTACTCCTCAGCATAGTTATGCCAGTCGCAGCCTTCTTGGGTTTCAGGAGGGACATACAAACGTTATCAAAATTACGGTGAAACGCTGAAAACCTGCAAATAATTTTCAACGTACTGGTTAATTTGAAAACTCTCCAGCATACTTCTTGGAACAAGCCAGGTACCTGTGCCCACGCATAGAGGAGTATATAGAAACATGGTGGAATCCCAGCTGATGAAGCAAAGGATGCTTAAGGGAATGAGATGACCATGCGGATCCTGTTTAATTCTCTGAAACAAAATCCGCACTTTTCACCTGCCAAACACATGCCCACTTCTCTTCTCTGGGGATAATAAAAACAAACCAGCGATCTGACAAAGGGCCTGAACACCCATCCTGACCGACCCCACAAAACAAAAAAGTACCCTCCAGCTACTAATTATAATGCCAATATGCAAAATTTCCCTGCATTTTTAAACAATGGAGAAATAATGGTGGGATGATACTTAGAAGAATGGCTTCTTGTCAGTCTCCACTGACAAAAATAGGCAACACCAAGTCAGCTACGCCTCAGCATAGTTATGTCCGTAGCAGCCATATTTGGTTTCAGTAGGCACATACACACGTTATCACAATTATGGTGAAACGCTGAAAACCTGCAAAGGATTTTCAACATACTGGCTAACTGAAAAGCTCTGAGGCATACTTCTTGGAAGTACCCAGTTTCCTGTGCCCACGCATAGAGAGTATATAGAACCATGGTGGATTCCCAGCTCATGAAGCAAAGGATTCTTAAAGGAACGGGATTACCATGCGGATCCTGTTTAATTCTCTGAAACAGATCCGCAGTTTTCACCTGCCATACTAATACCCACTTCTCCTCTCTGGGGATAATAAAAACAAACCAGCGAACTGACAGAGGGCCTGACCAACACATGCACACCGACCTCACAGGAAAAAAAAAAAAAAAAACACCGTAGCCTCCAGCTACTTATTATAATGCTAACTTGCAAAACGTTCCTGCATTTTTAAACAATGGAAAAATGATGTTGAGATGATACTTAGAAGAATGGATTCTTGTCAGTCTCCACTAATAAAAATAGGCAAAACCAATTCAGCTACGCCTCAGCATAGTTCTGTCCGTCGCAGCCTTCTTGGGTTTCAGGAGGCACAAACAAACGTTATCACAATTATGGTGAAACGCTGAACACCTGCAAATAATTTTCAACGTACTGGTTAATTGAAAAGCTCTGCGGCATACTTCTTGGAACAAGCCAGTTACCTGTTCCCACGCAAAGAGGAGTATAGAGAACCATGGTGGATTTCCAGCTGATGAAATAAAGGATTATTAAAGGAACGGGATGACCATAGGGATCATCGTAAATTCTCTGAAACAGAATCCGCCTTTTTCACCTGCCAAACACATGCCCACTTCTCCTCTCTGGGGATAATAAAAACTAACCAGCAAACTGACAGAGGGCCTGAACCCCACCATCCACATCGACTACACAAAAAAATAAAACCGTACCCTCCAGCTACTAATTATAATGCTAACTTGCAATATTTCCCTGCATTTTAAAACAATGGAAAAATGGTGGTGGGATCATACTTAGAAGAATGGCTTCTTGTCAGTCTCCACTAACAAAAATAGGCAACACCAAGTCAGCTACTCCTCAGCATAGTTATGTCCGTCGCAGCCTTCTTGGGTTTCAGGAGGCACAAACAAACGTTATCACCATTATGGTGAAACGCTGAACACCTGCAGATAATTTTCAACGTAGTGGTTAATTGAAAAGCTCTGCGGCATACTTCTTGGAACAAGCCAGTTACCTGTTCCCACGCAAAGAGGAGAATATAGAACCATGGTGGATTTCCAGCTGATGAAGTAAAGGATTATTAACGGAACGGGATGACCATGGGGATCATCGTTAATTCTCTGAAACAGAATCCGCCCTTTTCACCTGCCAAACACATGCCCACTTCTCTCTGGGGATAATAAAAACTAACCAGCGAACTGACAGAGGGCCTGACCCCCCAATCCACGTCGACCACACACACACACAAAAAAAAACCGTACCCTCCAGCTACTAATTATAATGCTAACTTGCAAAATTTCCCTGCATTTTAAAACAATGGAAAAATGGTGGTGGGATAATACTTAGAAGAATGCCTTCTTGTCAGTCTCCACTAACAAAAATAGGCAACACCAAGTCAGCTACTCCTCAGCATAGTTATGTCCGTCGCAGCCTTCTTGGGTTTCAGGAGGCACAAACACACGTTATCACAATTATGGTGAAACGCTGAACACCTGCAAATAATTTTCAACGTAGTGGTTAATTGAAAAGCTCTGTGGCATACTTCTTGGAACAAGCCAGTTACCTGTTCCCACGCAAAGAGGAGTATATAGAACCATGGTGGATTTCCAGCTGATGAAGTAAAGGATTATTAAAGGAACGGGATGACCATGGGGATCATCGTTAATTCTCTGAAACAGAATCCGCCCTTTTTACCTGCCAAACACATGCCCACTTCTCCTCTCTGGGGATAATAAAAACTAACCAGCGAACTGACAGAGGGCCTGACCCCCCCCTTTCCACATCGACCACACACACAAAAAAAAAACCGTACCCTCCAGCTACTAAGTATAATGCTAACTTGCAAAATTTCCCTGCATTTTAAAACAATGGAAAAATGGTGGTGGGATCAGACTTAGAAGAATGGCTTCTTGTCTGTCTCCACTAACAAAAATAGGCAACACCAAGTCAGCTACTCCTCAGCATAGTTATGTCCGTCACAGCCTTCTTGGGTTTCAGGAGGGACATACAAACGTTATCAAAATTATGGTGAAATGCTGAACACCTGCAAATAATTTTCAACGTACTGGTTAATTTGAAAACTCTCCAGCATAATTCTTGGAACAAGCCAGGTACCTGTGCCCACGCATAGAGGAGTATAGAGAAACATGGTGGAATCCCAGCTGATGACGCAAAGGATTCTTAAAGGAATGTGATGACCATGCGGATCCTATTTAATTCTCTGAAACAGAATCCGCCCTTTTCACCTGCCAAACACATGCCCACTACTCTTCTCTGGGGATAATAAAAACAAACCAGCGATCTGACAGAGGGCCTGAACACCCATCCTGACCGAACCCACAAAACAAAAAAATACCCTCCAGCTACTAATTATAATGCCAATTTGCAAAATTTCCCTGCATTTTTAAACAATGGAGAAATGATGGTGGGATGATACTTAGAAGAATGGCTTCTTGTCAGTCTCCACTGACAAAAATAGGCAACACCAAGTCAGCTACGCCTCAGCATAGTTATGTCCATAGCAGCCATATTTGGTTTCAGTAGGCACATACACACGTTATCACAATTATGGTGAAACGCTGAAAACCTGCAAAGGATTTTCAACATACTGGTTAATTGAAAAGCTCTGAGGCATACTTCTTGGAACAAGCCAGTTTCCTGTGCCCACGCATAGAGAAGTATATAGAACCATGGTGGATTCCCAGCTCATAAATCAAAGGATTCTTAAAGGAACGGGATTACCATGCGGATCCTGTTTAATTCTCTGAAACAGATCCGCAGTTTTCACCTGCCATACTAATACCCACTTCTCCTCTCTGGGGATAATAAAAACAAACCAGCGAACTGACAGAGGGCCTGACCAACACATCCACACCGACCCCACAGGAAAAAAAAAAAAAAAAAAAAAAAACACCGTAGCCTCCAGCTACTAATTATAATGCTAATTTGCAAATCTTTCCTGCATTTTTAAGCAATGGAAAAATGATGGTGAGAAGATACTTAGAAGAATGGATTCTTGTCAGTCTCCACTAACAAAAATAGGCAAAACCAAGTCAGCTACGCCTCAGCATAGTTATGTCCGTCGCAGCCTTCTTGGGTTTCAGGAGGCACAAACAAACGTTATCACAATTATGGTGATACGCTGAACACCTGCAAATAATTTTCAACGTACTGGTTAATTGAAAGGTTCTGCAGCATACTTCTTGGAACAAGCCAGTTACCTGTTCTCACGAAAAGAGGAGTATATAGAACCATGGTGGATTTCCAGCTGATGAAGTAAAGGATTATTAAAGGAACGGGATGACCATAGGGATCATCGTTAATTCTCTGAAACAGAATCCGCCCTTTTCACCTGCCAAACACATGCCCACTTCTCCTCTCTGGGGATAATAAAAACTAACCAGCGAACTGACAGAGGGCCTGACCCCTCCCATCCACATCGACTACACATAAAAAAAAAAACCGTACCCTCCAGCTACTAATTATAATGCTAACTTGCAAAATTTCCCTGCATTTTAAAACAATGGAAAAATGGTGGTGAGATCATACTTAGAAGAATGGCTTCTTGTCTGTCTCCACTAACAAAAATAGGCAACACCAAGTCAGCTACTCCTCAGCATAGTTATGCCAGTCGCAGCCTTCTTGGGTTTCAGGAGGCACAAACAGACGTTATCACAATTATGGTGAAACGCTGAACACCTGCAAATAATTTTCAACGTAGTGGTTAATTGAAAAGCTCTGCGGCATACTTCTTGGAACAAGCCAGTTACCTGTTCCCACGCAAAGAGGAGTATATAGAACCATGGTGGATTTCCAGCTGATGAAGTAAAGGATTATTAAAGGAACGGGATGACCAGGGGGATCATCCTTAATTCTCTGAAAGAGAATCCGCCCTTTTCACCTGCCAAACACATGCCCACTTCTCCTCTCTGGGGATAATAAAAACTAACCAGCGAACTGACAGAGGGCCTGACCCCCCGCCATCCACATCGACCACACACACAAAAAAAACCCATACCCTCCAGCTACTAATTATAATGCTAACTTGCAAAATTTCCCTGCATTTTAAAACAATGGAAAAATGGTGGTGGGATCATACTTAGAAGAAAGGCTTCTTGTCTGTCTCCACTAACAAAAATAGGCAACACCAAGTCAGCTACTCCTCAGCATAGTTATGTCCGTCACAGCCTTCTTGGGTTTCAGGAGGGACATACAAACGTTATCAAAATTATGGTGAAATGCTGAACACCTGCAAATAATTTTCAACGTACTGGTTAATTTGAAAACTCTCCAGCATACTTCTTGGAACAAGCCAGGTACCTGTGCCCACGCATAGAGGAGTATATAGAAACATGGTGGAATCCCAGCTGATGAAGCAAAGGATTCTTAAAGGAATGAGATGACCATGCGGATCCTGTTTAATTCTCTGAAACAGAATCCGCCCTCTTCACCTGCCAAACACATGCCCACTACTCTTCTCTGGGGATAATAAAAACAAACCAGCGATCTGACAGAGGGCCTGAACACCCATCCTGACCGACCCCACAAAACAAAAAAGTACCCTCCAGGTACTAATTATAATGCCAATTTGCAAAATTTCCCTGCATTTTTAAACAATGGAGAAATGATGGTGGGATGATTCTTAGAAGAATGGCTTCTTGTCAGTCTCCACTGACAAAAATAGGCAACACCAAGTCAGCTACGCCTCAGCATAGTTATGTCCGTAGCAGCCATATTTGGTTTCAGTAGGCACATACACACGTTATCACAATTATGGTGAAACGATGAAAACCTGCAAAGGATTGTCAACATACTGGTTAATTGAAAAGCTCTGAGGCATACTTCTTGGAACAAGCCAGTTTCCTGTGCCCACGCATAGAGAAGTATATAGAACCATGGTGGATTCCCAGCTCATGAAGCAAAGGATTCTTAAAGGAACGGGATTACCATGCGGATCCTGTTTAATTCTCTGAAACAGATCCGCAGTTTTCACCTTCCATACTAATACCCACTTCTCCTCTCTGGGGATAATAAAAACAAACCAGCGAACTGACAGAGGGCCTGACCAACACATCCACACCGACCCCACAGGAAAAAAAAAAAAAAAACACCGTAGCTTCCAGCTACTAATTATCATGCTAACTTGCAAAACTTTCCTGCATTTTTAAACAATGGAAAAATGATGGTGAGATGATACTTAGAAGAATGGATTCTTGTCAGTCTCCACTAACAAAAATAGGCAAAACCAAGTCAGCTACGCCTCAGCATAGTTATGTCCCTCGCAGCCTTCTTGGGTTTCAGGAGGCACAAACAAAGGTTCTCACAATTATGGTGAGACGCTGAACACCTGCAAATAATTTTCAACGTACTGGTTAATTGAAAAGCTCTGCGGCATACTTGTTGGAACAAGCCAGTTACCTGTTCCCACGCAAAGAGGAGTATATAGAACGATGGTGGATTTCCAGCTGATGAAGTAAAGGATTATTAAAGGAACGGGATGACCATACGGATCATCGTTAATTCTCTGAAACAGAATCCGCCTTTTTCACCTGCCAAACACATGCCCACTTCTCCTCTCTGGGGATAATAAAAACTAACCAGCGAACTGACAGAGGGCCTGACGCCCACCATCCACATCGACCACACAAAAAAAAAAACCCTACCCTCCAGATACTAATTATAATGCTAACTTGCAAAATTTCCCTGCATTTTAAAACAATGGAAAAATGGTGGTGGGATCATACTTAGAAGAATGGCTTCTTGTCAGTCTCCACTAACAAAAATAGGCAACACCAAGTCAGCTACTCCTCAGCATAGTTATGTCCGTCGCAGCCTTCTTGGGTTTCAGGAGGCACAAACAGACGTTATCACAATTATGGTGAAACCCTCAACACCTGCAAATAATTTTCAACGTAGTGGTTAATTGAAAAGCTCTGCGGCATACTTCTTGGAACAAGCCAGTTACCTGTTCCCACGCAAAGAGGAGTATATAGAACCATGGTGGATTTCCAGCTGATGAAGTAAAGGATTATTAAAGGAACGGGATGACCATGGGGATCATCGTTAATTCTCTGAAACAGAATCCGCCCTTTTCACCTGCCAAACACATGCCCACTTCTCTCTGGGGATAATAAAAACTAACCAGCGAACTGACAGAGGGCCTGACCCCCCCATCCACGTCGAGCACACACACACAAAAAAAAAACCGTACCCTCCAGCTACTAATTATAATGCTAACTTGCAAAATTTCCCTGCATTTTAAAACAATGGAAAAATGGTGGTGGGATCATACTTAGAAGAAAGGCTTCTTGTCTGTCTCCACTAACAAAAATAGGCAACACCAAGTCAGCTACTCCTCAGCATAGTTATGTCCGTCGCAGCCTTCTTGGGTTTCAGCAGGCACATACAAACGTTATCAAAATTATGGTGAAACGCTGAACACCTGCAAATAATTTTCAACGTACTGGTTAATTTGAAAACTCTCCAGCATACTTCTTGGAACAAGCCAGGTACCTGTGCCCACGCATAGAGGAGTATATAGAATCATGGTGGAATCCCAGCTGATGAAGCAAAGGATTCTTAAAGGAATGAGATGACCATGCGGATCCTGTTTAATTCTCTGAAACAGAATCCGCACTTTTCACCTGCCAAACACATGCCCACTACTCTTCTCTGGGGATAATAAAAACAAACCAGCGATCTGACAGAGGGCCTGAACACCCATCCTGACCGACCCCACAAAACAAAAAAGTACCCTCCAGGTACTAATTATAATGCCAATTTGCAAAATTTCCCTGCATTTTTAAACAATGGAGAAATGATGGTGGGATGATACTTAGAAGAATGGCTTCTTGTCAGTCTCCACTGACAAAAATAGGCAACACCAAGTCAGCTACGCCTCAGCATAGTTATGTCCGTAGCAGCCATATTTGGTTTCAGTAGGCACATACACACATTATCACAATTATGGTGAAACGCTGAAAACCTGCAAAGGATTGTCAACATACTGGTTCATTGAAAAGCTCTGAGGCATACTTCTTGGAACTAGCCAGTTTCCTGTGCCCACGCATAGAGAAGTATATAGAACCATGGTGGATTCCCAGGTCATGAAGCAAAGGATTCTTAAAGGAACGGGATTACCATGCGGATCCTGTTTTATTCTCTGAAACATATCCACAGTTTTCACCTGCCATACTATTACCCACTTCTCCTCTCTGGGGATAATAAAAACCAACCGGGGAACTGACAGATGGCCTGACCAACACATCCACACCGATCCCACAGGAAAAAAAAAAAAAAAAAAAAAAAACACCGTAGCCTCCAGCTACTAATTATAATGCTAACTTGCAAAAATTTCCCTGCATTTTAAAACAATGGAAAAATGATGGTGAGATGATACTTAGAAGAATGGATTCTTGTCAGTCACCACTAACAAAAATAGGGAAAACCAAGTCAGCTACGCCTCAGCATAGTTATGTCCGTCGCAGCCTTCTTGGGTTTCAGGAGGCACAAACAAACGTTATCACAATTATGGTGAAACGCTGAACACCTGCAAATAATTTTCAACGTACTGGTTAATTGAAAAGCTCTGCGGCATACTTCTTGGAACAAGCCAGTTACCTGTTCCCACGCAAAGAGGAGTATAGAGAACCATGGTGGATTTCCAGCTGATGAAGTAAAGGATTCTTAAAGGAACGGGATGACCATGGGGATCATCGTTAATTCTCTGAAACAGAATCCGCCCTTTTCACCTGCCAAACACATGCCCACTTCTCCTCTCTGGGGATAATAAAAACTAACCAGCGAACTGACAGAGGGCCTGACCCCCCGCCATCCACATCGACCACACACACAAAAAAAAACCGTACCCTCCAGCTACTAATTATAATGCTAACTTCCAAAATTTCCCTGCATTTTAAAACAATGGAAAAATGGTGGTGGGATCATACTTAGAAGAAAGGCTTCTTGTCTGTCTCCACTAACAAAAATAGGCAACACCAAGTCAGCTACTCCTCAGCATAGTTATGTCCGTCACAGCCTTCTTGGGTTTCAGGAGGGACATACAAACGTTATCAAAATTATGGTGAAATGCTGAACACCTGCAAATAATTTTCAACGTACTGGTTAATTTGAAAACTCTCCAGCATACTTCTTGGAACAAGCCAGGTACCTGTGCCCACGCATAGAGGAGTATATAGAAACATGGTGGAATCCCAGCTGATGAAGCAAAGGATTCTTAAAGGAATGAGATGACCATGCGGATCCTGTTTAATTCTCTGAAACAGAATCCGCCCTCCTCACCTGCCATACACATGCCCACTACTCTTCTCTGGGGATAATAAAAACAAACCAGCGATCTGACAGAGGGCCTGAACACCCATCCTGACCGACCCCACAAAACAAAAAAGTACCCTCCAGCTACTAATTATAATGCCAATTTGCAAAATTTCCCTGCATTTTTAAACAATGGAGAAATGATGGTGGGATGATTCTTAGAAGAATGGCTTCTTGTCAGTCTCCACTGACAAAAATAGGCAACACCAAGTCAGCTACGCCTCAGCATAGTTATGTCCGTAGCAGCCATATTTGGTTTCAGTAGGCACATACACACGTTATCACAATTATGGTGAAACGCTGAAAACCTGCAAAGGATTGTCAACATACTGGTTAATTGAAAAGCTCTGAGGCATACTTCTTGGAACAAGCCAGTTTCCTGTGCCCACGCATAGAGAAGTATATAGAACCATGGTGGATTCCCAGCTCATGAAGCAAAGGATTCTTAAAGGAACGGGATTACCATGCGGATCCTGTTTAATTCTCTGAAACAGATCCGCAGTTTTCACCTTCCATACTAATACCCACTTCTCCTCTCTGGGGATAATAAAAACAAACCAGCGAACTGACAGAGGGCCTGACCAACACATCCACACCGACCCCACAGGAAAAAAAAAAAAAAAACACCGTAGCTTCCAGCTACTAATTATCATGCTAACTTGCAAAACTTTCCTGCATTTTTAAACAATGGAAAAATGATGGTGAGATGATACTTAGAAGAATGGATTCTTGTCAGTCTCCACTAACAAAAATAGGCAAAACCAAGTCAGCTACGCCTCAGCATAGTTATGTCCCTCGCAGCCTTCTTGGGTTTCAGGAGGCACAAACAAAGGTTCTCACAATTATGGTGAGACGCTGAACACCTGCAAATAATTTTCAACGTACTGGTTAATTGAAAAGCTCTGCGGCATACTTGTTGGAACAAGCCAGTTACCTGTTCCCACGCAAAGAGGAGTATATAGAACGATGGTGGATTTCCAGCTGATGAAGTAAAGGATTATTAAAGGAACGGGATGACCATACGGATCATCGTTAATTCTCTGAAACAGAATCCGCCTTTTTCACCTGCCAAACACATGCCCACTTCTCCTCTCTGGGGATAATAAAAACTAACCAGCGAACTGACAGAGGGCCTGACGCCCACCATCCACATCGACCACACAAAAAAAAAAACCCTACCCTCCAGATACTAATTATAATGCTAACTTGCAAAATTTCCCTGCATTTTAAAACAATGGAAAAATGGTGGTGGGATCATACTTAGAAGAATGGCTTCTTGTCAGTCTCCACTAACAAAAATAGGCAACACCAAGTCAGCTACTCCTCAGCATAGTTATGTCCGTCGCAGCCTTCTTGGGTTTCAGGAGGCACAAACAGACGTTATCACAATTATGGTGAAACCCTCAACACCTGCAAATAATTTTCAACGTAGTGGTTAATTGAAAAGCTCTGCGGCATACTTCTTGGAACAAGCCAGTTACCTGTTCCCACGCAAAGAGGAGTATATAGAACCATGGTGGATTTCCAGCTGATGAAGTAAAGGATTATTAAAGGAACGGGATGACCATGGGGATCATCGTTAATTCTCTGAAACAGAATCCGCCCTTTTCACCTGCCAAACACATGCCCACTTCTCTCTGGGGATAATAAAAACTAACCAGCGAACTGACAGAGGGCCTGACCCCCCCATCCACGTCGAGCACACACTCAAAAAAAAAAAAACCGTACCCTCCAGCTACTAATTATAATGCTAACTTGCAAAATTTCCCTGCATTTTAAAACAATGGAAAAATGGTGGTGGGATAATACTTAGCAGAATGGCTTCTTGTCAGTCTCCACTAACAAAAATAGGCAACACCAAGTCAGCTACTCCTCAGCATAGTTATGTCCGTCGCAGCCTTCTTGGGTTTCAGGAGGCACAAACACACATTATCACAATTATGGTGAAACGCTGAACACCTGCAAATAATTTTCAACGTACTGGTTAATTGAAAAGCTCTGCGGCATACTTCTTGGAACAAGCCAGTTACCTGTTCCCACGCAAAGAGGAGTGTATAGAACAATGGTGGATTTCCAGCTGATGAAGTAAAGGATTATTAAAGGAACGGGATGACCATGGGGATCATCGTTAATTCTCTGAAACAGAATCCGCCCTATTCACCTGCCAAACACATGCCCACTTCTCCTCTCTGGGGATAATAAAAACTAACCAGCAAACTGACAGAGGGCCTGACCCCCCCCATCCACGTCGAGCACACACTCAAAAAAAAAAAACCGTACCCTCCAGCTACTAATTATAATGCTAACTTGCAAAATTTCCCTGCATTTTAAAACAATGGAAAAATGGTGGTGGTATCATACTTAGAAGAATGGCTTCTTGTCTGTCTCCACTAACAAAAATAGGCAACACCAAGTCAGCTACTCCTCAGCATAGTTATGTCCGTCACAGCCTTCTTGGGTTTCAGGAGGGACATACAAACGTTATCAAAATTATGGTGAAACGCTGAACACCTGCAAATAATTTTCAACGTACTGGTTAATTTGAAAACTCTCCAGCATACTTCTTGGAACAAGCCAGGTACCTGTGCCCACGCATAGAGGAGTATATAGAATCATGGTGGAATCCCAGCTGATGAAGCAAAGGATTCTTAAAGGAATGAGATGACCATGCGGATCCTATTTAATTCTCTGAAACAGAATCCGCACTTTTCACCTGCCAAACACATGCCCACTTCTCTTCTATGGGGATAATAAAAACAAACCAGCGATCTGACAGAGGGCCTGAACACCCATCCTGACCGACCCCACAAAACAAAAAAGTACCCTCCAGCTACTAATTATAATGCCAATTTGCAAAATTTCCCTGCATTTTTAAACAATGGAGAAATGATGGTGGGATGATTCTTAGAAGAATGGCTTCTTGTCAGTCTCCACTGACAAAAATAGGCAACACCAAGTCAGCTACGCCTCAGCATAGTTATGTCCGTAGCAGCCATATTTGGTTTCAGTAGGCACATACACACGTTATCACAATTATGGTGAAACGCTGAAAACCTGCAAAGGATTGTCAACATACTGGTTAATTGAAAAGCTCTGAGGCATACTTCTTGGAACAAGCCAGTTTCCTGTGCCCACGCATAGAGAAGTATATAGAACCATGGTGGATTCCCAGCTCATGAAGCAAAGGATTCTTAAAGGAACGGGATTACCATGCGGATCCTGTTTAATTCTCTGAAACAGATCCGCAGTTTTCACCTTCCATACTAATACCCACTTCTCCTCTCTGGGGATAATAAAAACAAACCAGCGAACTGACAGAGGGCCTGACCAACACATCCACACCGACCCCACAGGAAAAAAAAAAAAAAAACACCGTAGCTTCCAGCTACTAATTATCATGCTAACTTGCAAAACTTTCCTGCATTTTTAAACAATGGAAAAATGATGGTGAGATGATACTTAGAAGAATGGATTCTTGTCAGTCTCCACTAACAAAAATAGGCAAAACCAAGTCAGCTACGCCTCAGCATAGTTATGTCCCTCGCAGCCTTCTTGGGTTTCAGGAGGCACAAACAAAGGTTCTCACAATTATGGTGAGACGCTGAACACCTGCAAATAATTTTCAACGTACTGGTTAATTGAAAAGCTCTGCGGCATACTTGTTGGAACAAGCCAGTTACCTGTTCCCACGCAAAGAGGAGTATATAGAACGATGGTGGATTTCCAGCTGATGAAGTAAAGGATTATTAAAGGAACGGGATGACCATACGGATCATCGTTAATTCTCTGAAACAGAATCCGCCTTTTTCACCTGCCAAACACATGCCCACTTCTCCTCTCTGGGGATAATAAAAACTAACCAGCGAACTGACAGAGGGCCTGACGCCCACCATCCACATCGACCACACAAAAAAAAAAACCCTACCCTCCAGATACTAATTATAATGCTAACTTGCAAAATTTCCCTGCATTTTAAAACAATGGAAAAATGGTGGTGGGATCATACTTAGAAGAATGGCTTCTTGTCAGTCTCCACTAACAAAAATAGGCAACACCAAGTCAGCTACTCCTCAGCATAGTTATGTCCGTCGCAGCCTTCTTGGGTTTCAGGAGGCACAAACAGACGTTATCACAATTATGGTGAAACCCTCAACACCTGCAAATAATTTTCAACGTAGTGGTTAATTGAAAAGCTCTGCGGCATACTTCTTGGAACAAGCCAGTTACCTGTTCCCACGCAAAGAGGAGTATATAGAACCATGGTGGATTTCCAGCTGATGAAGTAAAGGATTATTAAAGGAACGGGATGACCATGGGGATCATCGTTAATTCTCTGAAACAGAATCCGCCCTTTTCACCTGCCAAACACATGCCCACTTCTCTCTGGGGATAATAAAAACTAACCAGCGAACTGACAGAGGGCCTGACCCCCCCATCCACGTCGAGCACACACTCAAAAAAAAAAAACCGTACCCTCCAGCTACTAATTATAATGCTAACTTGCAAAATTTCCCTGCATTTTAAAACAATGGAAAAATGGTGGTGGGATAATACTTAGCAGAATGGCTTCTTGTCAGTCTCCACTAACAAAAATAGGCAACACCAAGTCAGCTACTCCTCAGCATAGTTATGTCCGTCGCAGCCTTCTTGGGTTTCAGGAGGCACAAACACACATTATCACAATTATGGTGAAACGCTGAACACCTGCAAATAATTTTCAACGTACTGGTTAATTGAAAAGCTCTGCGGCATACTTCTTGGAACAAGCCAGTTACCTGTTCCCACGCAAAGAGGAGTGTATAGAACAATGGTGGATTTCCAGCTGATGAAGTAAAGGATTATTAAAGGAACGGGATGACCATGGGGATCATCGTTAATTCTCTGAAACAGAATCCGCCCTATTCACCTGCCAAACACATGCCAACTTCTCCTCTCTGGGGATAATAAAAACTAACCAGCGAACTGACAGAGGGCCTGACCCCCCCCATCCACGTCGAGCACACACTCAAAAAAAAAAAACCGTACCCTCCAGCTACTAATTATAATGCTAACTTGCAAAATTTCCCTGCATTTTAAAACAATGGAAAAATGGTGGTGGTATCATACTTAGAAGAATGGCTTCTTGTCTGTCTCCACTAACAAAAATAGGCAACACCAAGTCAGCTACTCCTCAGCATAGTTATGTCCGTCACAGCCTTCTTGGGTTTCAGGAGGGACATACAAACGTTATCAAAATTATGGTGAAACGCTGAACACCTGCAAATAATTTTCAACGTACTGGTTAATTTGAAAACTCTCCAGCATACTTCTTGGAACAAGCCAGGTACCTGTGCCCACGCATAGAGGAGTATATAGAATCATGGTGGAATCCCAGCTGATGAAGCAAAGGATTCTTAAAGGAATGAGATGACCATGCGGATCCTATTTAATTCTCTGAAACAGAATCCGCACTTTTCACCTGCCAAACACATGCCCACTTCTCTTCTATGGGGATAATAAAAACAAACCAGCGATCTGACAGAGGGCCTGAACACCCATCCTGACCGACCCCACAAAACAAAAAAGTACCCTCCAGCTACTAATTATAATGCCAATTTGCAAAATTTCCCTGCATTTTTAAACAATGGAGAAATGATGGTGGGATGATACTTAGAAGAATGGCTTCTTGTCAGTCTCCACTGACAAAAATAGGCAACACCAAGTCAGCTACGCCTCAGCATAGTTATGTCCGTAGCAGCCATATTTGGTTTCAGTAGGCACATACACACATTATCACAATTATTCTGAAACGCTGAAAACCTGCAAAGGATTTTCAACATACTGGTTAATTGAAAAGCTCTGAGGCATACTTCTTGGAACTAGCCAGTTTCCTGTGCCCACGCATAGAGAAGTATATAGAACCATGGTGGATTCCCAGCTCATGAAGCAAAGGATTCTTAATGGAACGGGATTACCATGCGGATCCTGTTTAATTCTCTGAAACAGATCCGCAGTTTTCACCTGCCATACTAATACCGACTTCTCCTCTCTGGGGATAATAAAAACCAACCGGGGAACTGACAGAGGGCCTGACCAACACATCCACACCAACCCTACAGGAAAAAAAAAAAAAAAAAAAAAAAAACACCGTAGCCTCCAGCTACTAATTATAATGCCAACTTGCAAAACTTTCCTGCATTTTTAAACAATGGAAAAATGATGGTGAGATAATACTTAGAAGAATGGATTCTTGTCAGTCTCCACTAACAAAAATAGGCAAAACCAAGTCAGCTACGCCTCAGCATAGTTATGTCCGTCGCAGCCTTCTTGGGTTTCAGGAGGCACAAACAAACGTTATCACAATTATGGTGAAACGCTGAACACCTGCAAATAATTTTCAACGTAGTGGTTAATTGAAAAGCTCTGCGGCATACTTCTTGGAACAAGCCAGTTACCTGTTCTCACGCAAAGAGGAGTATATAGAACCATGGTGGATTTCCAGCTGATGAAGTAAAGGATTATTAAAGGAACGGGATGACCATAGGGATCATCGTTAATTCTCTGAAACAGAATCCGCCCTTTTCACCTGCCAAACACATGCCCACTTCTCCTTTCTGGGGTTAAAAAAAACTAACCAGCGAACTGACAGAGGGCCTGACGCCCACCATCCACATCGACGACACAAAAAAAAAAGCCGTACCCTCCAGCTACTAATTATAGTGCTAACTTGCAAAATTTCCCTGCATTTTAAAACAATGGAAAAATGATGGTGGGATGATACTTAGAAGAATGGCTTCTTGTCAGTCTCCATAAGAAAAATAGGCAACACCAAGTCAGCTACTCCTCAGCATAGTTATGTCCGTCGCAGCCTTCTTGGGTTTCAGGAGGCAGAAACAAACGTTATCACCATTATGGTGAAACGCTGAACACCTGCAAATAATTTTCAACGTAGTGGTTAATTGAAAAGCTCTGCGGCATACTTCTTGGAACAAGGCAGTTACCTGTTCCCACGCAAAGAGGAGTATATAGAACCATGGTGGATTTCCAGCTGATGAAGTAAAGGATTATTAAAGGAACGGGGTGACCATGGGGATCATCGTTAATTCTCTGAAACAGAATCCGCCCTTTTCACCTCCCAAACACATGCCCACTTCTCCTCTCTGGGGATAATAAAAACTAACCAGCGAACTGACAGAGGGCCTAACCCCCCCATCCACATCGACCACACACACAAAAAAAACCGTACCCTCCAGCTACTAATTATAATGCTAACTTGAAAAATTTCCCTGCATTTTAAAACAATGGAAAAATGGTGGTGGGATGATACTTAGAAGAATTGCTTGTGGACAGTCTCCACTAAGACAAATAGGCAACACCAATTCAGCTACGCCTCAGCATAGGTATGTCCGTCGCAGCCTTCTTGGGTTTCAACAGGCACATACAAACGTTATCAAAATTATGGTGAAACGCTGAACACCTGCAAAGAATTTTCAACGTACTGGTTAATTTGAAAAGTCTCCAGCATACTTCTTGGAACAAGCCAGGTACCTGTGCCCACGCATAGAGGAGTATATAGAATCATGGTGGAATCCCAGCTGATGAAGCAAAGGATTCTTAAAGGAATGAGATGACCATGCGGATCCTGTTTAATTCTCTGAAACAGAATCCGCACTTTTCACCTGCCAAACACATGCCCACTACTCTTCTCTGGGGATAATAAAAACAAACCAGCGATCTGACAGAGGGCCTGAACACCCATCCTGACCGACCCCACAAAACAAAAAAGTACCCTCCAGCTACTAATTATAATGCCAATTTGCAAAATTTCCCTGCATTTTTAAACAATGGAGAAATGAT
Organism: Eulemur rufifrons; assembly: GCF_041146395.1. NCBI lineage: Eukaryota > Metazoa > Chordata > Mammalia > Primates > Lemuridae > Eulemur > Eulemur rufifrons. The sequence continues at coordinate 5,895,763 of NC_091012.1, read as the reverse complement.
GGTGGGATGATACTTAGAAGAATGGCTTCTTTTCAGTCTCCACTGACAAAAATAGGCAACACCAAGTCAGCTACGCCTCAGCATAGTTATGTCCGTAGCAGCCATATTTGGTTTCAGTAGGCACATACACACGTTATCACAATTATTCTGAAACGCTGAAAACCTGCAAAGGATTTTCAACATACTGGTTAATTGAAAAGCTCTGAGGCATACTTCTTGGAACAAGCCAGTTTCCTGTGCCCACGCATAGAGAAGTACATAGAACCATGGTGGATTCCCAGCTCATGAAGCAAAGGATTCTTAAAGGAACGGGATTACCATGCGGATCCTGTTCAATTCTCTGAAACAGATCCGCAGTTTTCACCTGCCATACTAATACCCACTTCTCCTCTCTGGGGATAATAAAAACAAACCAGCGAACTGACAGAGGGCCTGACCAACACATCCACACCGACCCCACAGGAAAAAAAAAAAAAAAAAACACGGTAGCATCCAGCTACTAATTATAATGCTAACTTGCAAAACTTTCCTGGATTTTTAAACAATGGAAAAATTATGGTGAGATGATACTTAGAAGAATGGATTCTTGTCAGTCTCCACTAACAAAAATAGGCAATACCAAGTCAGCTACGCCTCAGCATAGTTATGACCGTCGCAGCCTTCTTGGGTTGCAGGAGGCACAAACAAACGTTATCACAATTATGGTGAAACGCTGAACACCTGCAAATAATTTTCAACGTACTGGTTAATGGAAAAGGTCTGCGGCATACTTGTTGGAATAAGCCAGTTACCTGTTCCCACGCAAAGAGGAGTATATGGAACCATGGTGGATTTCCAGCTGATGAAGTAAAGGATTATTAAAGGAACGGGATGACCATGGGGATCATCGTTAATTCTCTGAAACAGAATCCGCCCTTTTCACCTGCCAAACACATGCCCACTTCTCCTCTCTGGGGATAATAAAAACTAACCAGCGAACTGACAGAGGGCCTGACCCCCACCATCCACATCGACAACACACAAAAAAAAAAAAAGCGTACCCTCCGGCTACTAATTATAATGCTAACTTGCAAAATTTCCCTGCATTTTAAAACAATGGAAAAATGGTGGTGGGATGATACTTAGCAGAATGGCTTCTTGTCAGTCTCCACTAACAAAAATAGGCAACACCATGTCAGCTACGCCTCAGCATAGTTATGTCCGTTGCAGCCTTCTTGGGTTTCAGGAGGCACAAACAAATGTTCTCACAATTATGGTGAAACGCTGAACACCTGCAAATAATTTTCAACGTAGTGGTTAATTGAAAAGCTCTGCGGCATACTTCTTGGAACAAGCCAGTTACCTGTTCCCACGCAAAGAGGAGTATATAGAACCATGGTGGATTTCCAGCTGATGAAGTAAAGGATTATTAAACGAACGGGATGACCATGGGGATCATCGTTAATTCTCTGAAACAGAATCCGCCCTTTTCACCTGCCAAACACATGCCCACTTCTCCTCTCTGGGGATAATAAAAACTAACCAGCGAACTGACAGAGGGCCTGACCCCACCATCCACATCGACCACACAAAAAAAAGAAAAAACCGTACCCTCCAGCTACTAATTATAATGCTAACTTGCAAAATTTCCCTGTATTTTAAAACAATGGAAAAATGGTGGTGGGATGATACTTAGAAGAATGGCTTCTTGTCAGTCTCCACTAACAAAAATAGGCAACACCAAATCAGCTACTCCTCAGCATAGTTATGTCCGTCGCAGCCTTCCTGGGTTTCAGGAGGCACAAACAAAGGTTATCACTATTATGGTGAAACGCTGAACACCTGCAAATAATTTTCAACGTACTGGTTAATTGAAAAGCTCTGCGGCATACTTCTTGGAACAAGCCAGTTACCTGTTCCCACGCAAAGAGGAGTATATAGAACCATGGTGGATTTCCAGCTGATGAAGTAAAGGATTATTAAAGGAACGGGATGACCATGGGGATCATCGTTAATTCTCTGAAACAGAATCGGCCCTTTTCACCTGCGAAACACATGCCCACTTCTTCTCTCTGGGGATAATAAAAACTAACCAGCGAATTGACAGAGGGCCTGACCCCACCATCCACATCGACCACACACAAAAAAAAAAACCGTACCCTCCAGCTACTAATTATAATGCTAACTTGCAAAATTTCCCTGCATTTTAAAACAATGGAAAAATGGTGGTGGGATGATACTTAGAAGAATGGCTTCTTGTCAGTCTCCACTAACAAAAATAGGCAACACCAAGTCAGCTACTCCTCAGCATAGTTATGTCCGTCGCAGCTTTCTTGGGTTTCAGGAAGCACAAACACACGTTATCACAATTATGGTGAAACGCTGAACACCTGCAAATAATTTTCAACGTAGTGGTTAATTGAAAAGCTCTGCGGCATACTTCTTGGAACAAGCCAGTTACCTGTTCCCACGCAAAGAGGAGTATATAGAACCATGGTGGATTTCCAGCTGATGAAGTAAAGGATTATTAAAGGAACGGGATGACCATGGGGATCATCGTTAATTCTCTGAAACAGAATCCGCCCTTTTCACCTGCCAAACACATGCCCACTTCTCCTCTCTGGGGATAATAAAAACTAACCAGCGAACTGACAGAGGGCCTAACCCCCCCATCCACATCGACCACAAGCACAAAAAAAACCGTACCCTCCAGCTACTAATTATAATGCTAACTTGCAAAATTTCCCTGCATTTTAAAACAATGGAAAAATGGTGGTGGGATGATACTTAGAAGAATTGCTTGTGGACAGTCTCCACTAACAAAAATAGGCAACACCAAGTCAGCTACGCCTCAGCATAGGTATGTCCGTCGCAGCCTTCTTGGGTTTCAGGAGGCAGAAACACACGTTATCACAATTATGGTGAAACGCTGAACACCTGCAAATAATTTTCAACGTAGTGGTTAATTGAAAAGCTCTGCGGCATACTTCTTGGAACAAGCCAGTTACCTGTTCCCACGCAAAGAGGAGTATATAGAACCATGGTGGATTTCCAGCTGATGAAGTAAAGGATTATTAAAGGAACGGGATGACCATGGGGATCATCGTTAATTCTCTGAAACAGAATCCGCCCTTTTCACCTGCCAAACACATGCCCACTTCTCCTCTCTGGGGATAATAAAAACTAGCCAGCGAACTGACAGAGGGCCTGACCCCGCCCCCATCCACATCGACAACACACACAAAAAAACCCGTAACCTCCATCTACTAATTATAATGCTAACTTGCAAAATTTCCCTGCATTTTAAAACAATGGAAAAATGGTGGTGGGATCATACTTAGAAGAAAGGCTTCTTGTCTGTCTCCACTAACAAAAATAGGCAACACCAAGTCAGCTACTCCTCAGCATAGTTATGTCCGTCGCAGCCTTCTTGGGTTTCAGCAGGCACATACAAACGTTATCAAAATTATGGTGAAACGCTGAACACCTGCAAAGAATTTTCAACGTACTGGTTAATTTGAAAACTCTCCAGCATACTTCTTGGAACAAGCCAGGTACCTGTGCCCACGCATAGAGGAGTATATAGAATCATGGTGGAATCCCAGCTGATGAAGCAAAGGATTCTTAAAGGAATGAGATGACCATGCGGATCCTGTTTAATTCTCTGAAACAGAATCCGCACTTTTCACCTGCCAAACACATGCCCACTACTCTTCTCTGGGGATAATAAAAACAAACCAGCGATCTGACAGAGGGCCTGAACACCCATCCTGACCGACCCCACAAAACAAAAAAGTACCCTCCAGGTACTAATTATAATGCCAATTTGCAAAATTTCCCTGCATTTTTAAACAATGGAGAAATGATGGTGGGATGATACTTAGAAGAATGGCTTCTTGTCAGTCTCCACTGACAAAAATAGGCAACACCAAGTCAGCTACGCCTCAGCATAGTTATGTCCGTAGCAGCCATATTTGGTTTCAGTAGGCACATACACACATTATCACAATTATGGTGAAACGCTGAAAACCTGCAAAGGATTGTCAACATACTGGTTCATTGAAAAGCTCTGAGGCATACTTCTTGGAACTAGCCAGTTTCCTGTGCCCACGCATAGAGAAGTATATAGAACCATGGTGGATTCCCAGGTCATGAAGCAAAGGATTCTTAAAGGAACGGGATTACCATGCGGATCCTGTTTTATTCTCTGAAACAGATCCACAGTTTTCACCTGCCATACTAATACCGACTTCTCCTCTCTGGGGATAATAAAAACCAACCGGGGAACTGACAGATGGCCTGACCAACACATCCACACCGATCCCACAGGAAAAAAAAAAAAAAAAAAAAAAAAACACCGTAGCCTCCAGCTACTAATTATAATGCTAACTTGCAAAAATTTCCCTGCATTTTAAAACAATGGAAAAATGATGGTGAGATGATACTTAGAAGAATGGATTCTTGTCAGTCTCCACTAACAAAAATAGGGAAAACCAAGTCAGCTACGCCTCAGCATAGTTATGTCCGTCGCAGCCTTCTTGGGTTTCAGGAGGCACAAACAAACGTTATCACAATTATGGTGAAACGCTGAACACCTGCAAATAATTTTCAACGTACTGGTTAATTGAAAAGCTCTGCGGCATACTTCTTGGAACAAGCCAGTTACCTGTTCCCACGCAAAGAGGAGTATAGAGAACCATGGTGGATTTCCAGCTGATGAAGTAAAGGATTCTTAAAGGAACGGGATGACCATGGGGATCATCGTTAATTCTCTGAAACAGAATCCGCCCTTTTCACCTGCCAAACACATGCCCACTTCTCCTCTCTGGGGATAATAAAAACTAACCAGCGAACTGACAGAGGGCCTGACCCCCCGCCATCCACATCGACCACACACACAAAAAAAAACCGTACCCTCCAGCTACTAATTATAATGCTAACTTCCAAAATTTCCCTGCATTTTAAAACAATGGAAAAATGGTGGTGGGATCATACTTAGAAGAAAGGCTTCTTGTCTGTCTCCACTAACAAAAATAGGCAACACCAAGTCAGCTACTCCTCAGCATAGTTATGTCCGTCACAGCCTTCTTGGGTTTCAGGAGGGACATACAAACGTTATCAAAATTATGGTGAAATGCTGAACACCTGCAAATAATTTTCAACGTACTGGTTAATTTGAAAACTCTCCAGCATACTTCTTGGAACAAGCCAGGTACCTGTGCCCACGCATAGAGGAGTATATAGAAACATGGTGGAATCCCAGCTGATGAAGCAAAGGATTCTTAAAGGAATGAGATGACCATGCGGATCCTGTTTAATTCTCTGAAACAGAATCCGCCCTCCTCACCTGCCATACACATGCCCACTACTCTTCTCTGGGGATAATAAAAACAAACCAGCGATCTGACAGAGGGCCTGAACACCCATCCTGACCGACCCCACAAAACAAAAAAGTACCCTCCAGCTACTAATTATAATGCCAATTTGCAAAATTTCCCTGCATTTTTAAACAATGGAGAAATGATGGTGGGATGATTCTTAGAAGAATGGCTTCTTGTCAGTCTCCACTGACAAAAATAGGCAACACCAAGTCAGCTACGCCTCAGCATAGTTATGTCCGTAGCAGCCATATTTGGTTTCAGTAGGCACATACACACGTTATCACAATTATGGTGAAACGCTGAAAACCTGCAAAGGATTGTCAACATACTGGTTAATTGAAAAGCTCTGAGGCATACTTCTTGGAACAAGCCAGTTTCCTGTGCCCACGCATAGAGAAGTATATAGAACCATGGTGGATTCCCAGCTCATGAAGCAAAGGATTCTTAAAGGAACGGGATTACCATGCGGATCCTGTTTAATTCTCTGAAACAGATCCGCAGTTTTCACCTTCCATACTAATACCCACTTCTCCTCTCTGGGGATAATAAAAACAAACCAGCGAACTGACAGAGGGCCTGACCAACACATCCACACCGACCCCACAGGAAAAAAAAAAAAAAAACACCGTAGCTTCCAGCTACTAATTATCATGCTAACTTGCAAAACTTTCCTGCATTTTTAAACAATGGAAAAATGATGGTGAGATGATACTTAGAAGAATGGATTCTTGTCAGTCTCCACTAACAAAAATAGGCAAAACCAAGTCAGCTACGCCTCAGCATAGTTATGTCCCTCGCAGCCTTCTTGGGTTTCAGGAGGCACAAACAAAGGTTCTCACAATTATGGTGAGACGCTGAACACCTGCAAATAATTTTCAACGTACTGGTTAATTGAAAAGCTCTGCGGCATACTTGTTGGAACAAGCCAGTTACCTGTTCCCACGCAAAGAGGAGTATATAGAACGATGGTGGATTTCCAGCTGATGAAGTAAAGGATTATTAAAGGAACGGGATGACCATACGGATCATCGTTAATTCTCTGAAACAGAATCCGCCTTTTTCACCTGCCAAACACATGCCCACTTCTCCTCTCTGGGGATAATAAAAACTAACCAGCGAACTGACAGAGGGCCTGACGCCCACCATCCACATCGACCACACAAAAAAAAAAACCCTACCCTCCAGATACTAATTATAATGCTAACTTGCAAAATTTCCCTGCATTTTAAAACAATGGAAAAATGGTGGTGGGATCATACTTAGAAGAATGGCTTCTTGTCAGTCTCCACTAACAAAAATAGGCAACACCAAGTCAGCTACTCCTCAGCATAGTTATGTCCGTCGCAGCCTTCTTGGGTTTCAGGAGGCACAAACAGACGTTATCACAATTATGGTGAAACCCTCAAGACCTGCAAATAATTTTCAACGTAGTGGTTAATTGAAAAGCTCTGCGGCATACTTCTTGGAACAAGCCAGTTACCTGTTCCCACGCAAAGAGGAGTATATAGAACCATGGTGGATTTCCAGCTGATGAAGTAAAGGATTATTAAAGGAACGGGATGACCATGGGGATCATCGTTAATTCTCTGAAACAGAATCCGCCCTTTTCACCTGCCAAACACATGCCCACTTCTCTCTGGGGATAATAAAAACTAACCAGCGAACTGACAGAGGGCCTGACCCCCCCATCCACGTCGAGCACACACTCAAAAAAAAAAAACCGTACCCTCCAGCTACTAATTATAATGCTAACTTGCAAAATTTCCCTGCATTTTAAAACAATGGAAAAATGGTGGTGGGATAATACTTAGCAGAATGGCTTCTTGTCAGTCTCCACTAACAAAAATAGGCAACACCAAGTCAGCTACTCCTCAGCATAGTTATGTCCGTCGCAGCCTTCTTGGGTTTCAGGAGGCACAAACACACATTATCACAATTATGGTGAAACGCTGAACACCTGCAAATAATTTTCAACGTACTGGTTAATTGAAAAGCTCTGCGGCATACTTCTTGGAACAAGCCAGTTACCTGTTCCCACGCAAAGAGGAGTGTATAGAACAATGGTGGATTTCCAGCTGATGAAGTAAAGGATTATTAAAGGAACGGGATGACCATGGGGATCATCGTTAATTCTCTGAAACAGAATCCGCCCTATTCACCTGCCAAACACATGCCCACTTCTCCTCTCTGGGGATAATAAAAACTAACCAGCGAACTGACAGAGGGCCTGACCCCCCCCCATCCACGTCGAGCACACACTCAAAAAAAAAAAACCGTACCCTCCAGCTACTAATTATAATGCTAACTTGCAAAATTTCCCTGCATTTTAAAACAATGGAAAAATGGTGGTGGTATCATACTTAGAAGAATGGCTTCTTGTCTGTCTCCACTAACAAAAATAGGCAACACCAAGTCAGCTACTCCTCAGCATAGTTATGTCCGTCACAGCCTTCTTGGGTTTCAGGAGGGACATACAAACGTTATCAAAATTATGGTGAAACGCTGAACACCTGCAAATAATTTTCAACGTACTGGTTAATTTGAAAACTCTCCAGCATACTTCTTGGAACAAGCCAGGTACCTGTGCCCACGCATAGAGGAGTATATAGAATCATGGTGGAATCCCAGCTGATGAAGCAAAGGATTCTTAAAGGAATGAGATGACCATGCGGATCCTATTTAATTCTCTGAAACAGAATCCGCACTTTTCACCTGCCAAACACATGCCCACTTCTCTTCTATGGGGATAATAAAAACAAACCAGCGATCTGACAGAGGGCCGGAACACCCATCCTGACCGACCCCACAAAACAAAAAAGTACCCTCCAGCTACTAATTATAATGCCAATTTGCAAAATTTCCCTGCATTTTTAAACAATGGAGAAATGATGGTGGGATGATACTTAGAAGAATGGCTTCTTGTCAGTCTCCACTGACAAAAATAGGCAACACCAAGTCAGCTACGCCTCAGCATAGTTATGTCCGTAGCAGCCATATTTGGTTTCAGTAGGCACATACACACATTATCACAATTATTCTGAAACGCTGAAAACCTGCAAAGGATTTTCAACATACTGGTTAATTGAAAATCTCTGAGGCATACTTCTTGGAACTAGCCAGTTTCCTGTGCCCACGCATAGAGAAGTATATAGAACCATGGTGGATTCCCAGCTCATGAAGCAAAGGATTCTTAATGGAACGGGATTACCATGCGAATCCTGTTTAATTCTCTGAAACAGATCCGCAATTTTCACCTGCCATACTAATACCGACTTCTCCTCTCTGGGGATAATAAAAACCAACCGGGGAACTGACAGAGGGCCTGACCAACACATCCACACCAACCCTACAGGAAAAAAAAAAAAAAAAAAAAAAAACACCGTAGCCTCCAGCTACTAATTATAATGCCAACTTGCAAAACTTTCCTGCATTTTTAAACAATGGAAAAATGATGGTGAGATAATACTTAGAAGAATGGATTCTTGTCAGTCTCCACTAACAAAAATAGGCAAAACCAAGTCAGCTACGCCTCAGCATAGTTATGTCCGTCGCAGCCTTCTTGGGTTTCAGGAGGCACAAACAAACTTTATCACAATTATGGTGAAACGCTGAACACCTGCAAATAATTTTCAACGTACTGGTTAATTGAAAAGCTCTGCGGCATACTTCTTGGAACAAGCCAGTTACCTGTTCTCACGCAAAGAGGAGTATATAGAACCATGGTGGATTTCCAGCTGATGAAGTAAAGGATTATTAAAGGAACGGGATGACCATAGGGATCATCGTTAATTCTCTGAAACAGAATCCGCCCTTTTCACCTGCCAAACACATGCCCACTTCTCCTTTCTGGGGTTAAAAAAAACTAACCAGCGAACTGACAGAGGGCCTGACGCCCACCATCCACATCGACGACACAAAAAAAAAAGCCGTACCCTCCAGCTACTAATTATAGTGCTAACTTGCAAAATTTCCCTGCATTTTAAAACAATGGAAAAATGATGGTGGGATGATACTTAGAAGAATGGCTTCTTGTCAGTCTCCATAAGAAAAATAGGCAACACCAAGTCAGCTACTCCTCAGCATAGTTATGTCCGTCGCAGCCTTCTTGGGTTTCAGGAGGCAGAAACAAACGTTATCACCATTATGGTGAAACGCTGAACACCTGCAAATAATTTTCAACGTAGTGGTTAATTGAAAAGCTCTGCGGCATACTTCTTGGAACAAGCCAGTTACCTGTTCCCACGCAAAGAGGAGTATATAGAACCATGGTGGATTTCCAGCTGATGAAGTAAAGGATTATTAAAGGAACGGGGTGACCATGGGGATCATCGTTAATTCTCTGAAACAGAATCCGCCCTTTTCACCTGCCAAACACATGCCCACTTCTCCTCTCTGGGGATAATAAAAACTAACCAGCGAACTGACAGAGGGCCTAACCCCCCCATCCACATCGACCACACACACAAAAAAAACCGTACCCTAAAGCTACTAATTATAATGCTAACTTGAAAAATTTCCCTGCATTTTAAAACAATGGAAAAATGGTGGTGGGATGATACTTAGAAGAATTGCTTGTGGACAGTCTCCACTAAGACAAATAGGCAACACCAATTCAGCTACGCCTCAGCATAGGTATGTCCGTCGCAGCCTTCTTGGGTTTCAGGAGGCACAAACACACGTTATCACAATTATGGTGAAACGCTGAACACCTGCAAATAATTTTCAACGTAGTGGTTAATTGAAAAGCTCTGCGGCATACTTCTTGGAACAAGGCAGTTACCTGTTCCCACACAAAGAGGAGTATATAGAACCATGGTGGATTTCCAGCTGATGAAGTAAAGGATTATTAAAGGAACGGGGTGACCATGGGGATCATCGTTAATTCACTGAAACAGAATCCGCCCTTTTCACCTGCCAAACACATGCCCACTTCTCCTCTCTGGGGATAATAAAAACTAACCAGCGAACTGACAGAGGGCCGGACCCCCCCCCCATCCACATCGACAACACACACAAAAAAAACCGTACCCTCCAGCTACTAATTATAATTCTAACTTGCAAAATTTCCCTGCATTTTTAAAACAATGGAAAAATGGTGGTGGGATCATACTTAGAAGAATGGCTTCTTGTCAGTCTCCACTAACAAAAATAGGCAACACCAAGTCAGCTACTCCTCAGCATAGTTATGTCCGTCGCAGCCTTCTTGGGTTTCAGCAGGCACATAAAAACGTTATCAAAATTATGGTGAAACGCTGAACACCTGCAAATAATTTTCAACGTACTGGTTAATTTGAAAACTCTCCAGCATACTTCTTGGAACAAGCCAGGTACCTGTGCCCACGCATAGAGGAGTATATAGAATCATGGTGGAATCCCAGCTGATGAAGCAAAGGATTCTTAAAGGAATGAGATGACCATGCGGATCCTGTTTAATTCTCTGAAACAGAATCTGCACTTTTCACCTGCCAAACACATGCCCACTACTCTTCTCTGGGGATAATAAAAACAAACCAGCGATCTGACAGAGGGCCTGAACACCCATCCTGCCCGACCCCACAAAACAAAAAACTACCCTCCAGCTACTAATTATACTGCCAATTTGCAAAATTTCCCTGCATTTTTAAACAATGGAGAAATGATGGTGGGATGATACTTAGAAGAATGGCTTCTTTTCAGTCTCCACTGACAAAAATAGGCAACACCAAGTCAGCTACGCCTCAGCATAGTTATGTCCGTAGCAGCCATATTTGGTTTCAGTAGGCACATACACACGTTATCACAATTATTCTGAAACGCTGAAAACCTGCAAAGGATTTTCAACATACTGGTTCATTGAAAAGCTCTGAGGCATACTTCTTGGAACAAGCCAGTTTCCTGTGCCCACGCATAGAGAAGTACATAGAACCATGGTGGATTCCCAGCTCATGAAGCAAAGGATTCTTAAAGGAACGGGATTACCATGCGGATCCTGTTCAATTCTCTGAAACAGATCCGCAGTTTTCACCTGCCATACTAATACCCACTTCTCCTCTCTGGGGATAATAAAAACAAACCAGCGAACTGACAGAGGGCCTGACCAACACATCCACACCGACCCCACAGGAAAAAAAAAAAAAAAAACACCGTAGCATCCAGCTACTAATTATAATGCTAACTTGCAAAACTTTCCTGGATTTTTAAACAATGGAAAAATTATTGTGAGATGATACTTAGAAGAATGGATTCTTGTCAGTCTCCACTAACAAAAATAGGCAATACAAAGTCAGCTACGCCTCAGCATAGTTATGACCGTCGCAGCCTTCTTGGGTTGCAGGAGGCACAAACAAACGTTATCACAATTATGGTGAAACGCTGAACACCTGCAAATAATTTTCAACGTACTGGTTAATGGAAAAGGTCTGCGGCATACTTGTTGGAATAAGCCAGTTACCTGTTCCCACGCAAAGAGGAGTATATGGAACCATGGTGGATTTCCAGCTGATGAAGTAAAGGATTATTAAAGGAACGGGATGACCATGGGGATCATCGTTAATTCTCTGAAACAGAATCCGCCCTTTTCACCTGCCAAACACATGCCCACTTCTCCTCTCTGGGGATAATAAAAACTAACCAGCGAACTGACAGAGGGCCTGACCCCCACCATCCACATCGACAACACAAAAAAAAAAAAAAAACGTACCCTCCGGCTACTAATTATAATGCTAACTTGCAAAATTTCCCTGCATTTTAAAACAATGGAAAAATGGTGGTGGGATGATACTTAGAAGAATGGCTTCTTGTCAGTCTCCACTAACAAAAATAGGCAACACCATGTCAGCTACGCCTCAGCATAGTTATGTCCGTTGCAGCCTTCTTGGGTTTCAGGAGGCACAAACAAAGGTTATCACAATTATGGTGAAACGCTGAACACCTGCAAATAATTTTCAACGTAGTGGTTAATTGAAAAGCTCTGCGGCATACTTCTTGGAACAAGCCAGTTACCTATTCCCACGCAAAGAGGAGTATATAGAACCATGGTGGATTTCCAGCTGATGAAGTAAAGGATTATTAAACGAACGGGATGACCATGGGGATCATCGTTAATTCTCTGAAACAGAATCCGCCCTTTTCACCTGCCAAACACATGCCCACTTCTCCTCTCTGGGGATAATAAAAACTAACCAGCGAACTGACAGAGGGCCTGACCCCGCCCCCATCCACATCGACAACACACACAAAAAAACCCGTACCCTCCATCTACTAATTATAATGCTAACTTGCAAAATTTCCCTGCATTTTAAAACAATGGAAAAATGGTGGTGGGATCATACTTAGAAGAAAGGCTTCTTGTCTGTCTCCACTAACAAAAATAGGCAACACCAAGTCAGCTACTCCTCAGCATAGTTATGTCCGTCGCAGCCTTCTTGGGTTTCAGCAGGCACATACAAACGTTATCAAAATTATGGTGAAACGCTGAACACCTGCAAATAATTTTCAACGTACTGGTTAATTTGAAAACTCTCCAGCATACTTCTTGGAACAAGCCAGGTACCTGTGCCCACGCATAGAGGAGTATATAGAATCATGGTGGAATCCCAGCTGATGAAGCAAAGGATTCTTAAAGGAATGAGATGACCATGCGGATCCTGTTTAATTCTCTGAAACAGAATCCGCACTTTTCACCTGCCAAACACATGCCCACTACTCTTCTCTGGGGATAATAAAAACAAACCAGCGATCTGACAGAGGGCCTGAACACCCATCCTGACCGACCCCACAAAACAAAAAAGTACCCTCCAGCTACTAATTATAATGCCAATTTGCAAAATTTCCCTGCATTTTTAAACAATGGAGAAATGATGGTGGGATGATACTTAGAAGAATGGCTTCTTGTCAGTCTCCACTGACAAAAATAGGCAACACCAAGTCAGCTACGCCTCAGCATAGTTATGTCCGTAGCAGCCATATTTGGTTTCAGTAGGCACATACACACGTTATCACAATTATGGTGAAACGCTGAAAACCTGCAAAGGATTGTCAACATACTGGTTCATTGAAAAGCTCTGAGGCATACTTCTTGGAACTAGCCAGTTTCCTGTGCCCACGCATAGAGAAGTATATAGAACCATGGTGGATTCCCAGGTCATGAAGCAAAGGATTCTTAAAGGAACGGGATTACCATGCGGATCCTGTTTTATTCTCTGAAACAGATCCACAGTTTTCACCTGCCATACTAATACCGACTTCTCCTCTCTGGGGATAATAAAAACCAACCGGGGAACTGACAGAGGGCCTGACCAACACATCCACACCGATCCCACAGGAAAAAAAAAAAAAAACAAAAAAAACACCGTAGCCTCCAGCTACTAATTATAATGCTAACTTGCAAAAATTTCCCTGCATTTTAAAACAATGGAAAAATGATGGTGAGATGATACTTAGAAGAATGGATTCTTGTCAGTCTCCACTAACAAAAATAGGGAAAACCAAGTCAGCTACGCCTCAGCATAGTTATGTCCGTCGCAGCCTTCTTGGGTTTCAGGAGGCACAAACAGACGTTATCACAATTATGGTGAAACGCTGAACACCTGCAAATAATTTTCAACGTACTGGTTAATTGAAAAGCTCTGCGGCATACTTCTTGGAACAAGCCAGTTACCTGTTCCCACGCAAAGAGGAGTATAGAGAACCATGGTGGATTTCCAGCTGATGAAGTAAAGGATTCTTAAAGGAACGGGATGACCATGGGGATCATCGTTAATTCTCTGAAACAGAATCCGCCCTTTTCACCTGCCAAACACATACCCACTTCTCCTCTCTGGGGATAATAAAAACTAACTAGCGAACTGACAGAGGGCCTGACCCCCCAATCTACATCGACCACACACACAAAAAAAACCGTACCCTCCAGCTACTAATTATAATGCTAACTTGCAAAATTTCCCTGCATTTTAAAACAATGGAAAAATGGTGGTGGGATCATACTTAGAAGAATGGCTTCTTGTCAGTCTCCACTAACAAAAATAGGCAACACCAAGTCAGCTACTCCTCAGCATAGTTATGTCCGTCGCAGCCTTCTTGGGTTTCAGGAGGCACAAACACACGTTATCACAATTATGGTGAAACGCTGAACACCTGCAAATAATTTTCAACGTACTGGTTAATTGAAAAGCTCTGCGGCATACTTCTTGGAACAAGCCAGTTACCTGTTCCCACGTAAAGAGGAGTACATAGAACCATGGTGGATTTCCAGCTGATGAAGTAAAGGATTATTAAAGGAACGGGATGACCATGGGGATCATCGTTAATTCTCTGAAACAGAATCCGCCCTTTTCACCTGCCAAACACATGCCCACTTCTCCTCTCTGGGGATAATAAAAACTAACCAGGGAACTGACAGAGGGCCTGACCCCCGCCCATCCACATCGACTACACAAAAAAAAAAAAACCGTACCCTCCAGCTACTAATTATAATGCTAACTTGCAAAATTTCCCTGCATTTTAAAACAATGGAAAAATGGTGGTGGGATCATACTTAGAAGAATGGCTTCTTGTCTGTCTCCACTAACAAAAATAGGCAACACCAAGTCAGCTACTCCTCAGCATAGCTATGTCCATCGCAGCCTTCTTGGGTTTCAGGAGGGACATACAAACGTTATCAAAATTATGGTGAAACGCTGAACACCTGCAAATAATTTTGAACGTACTGGTTAATTTGAAAACTCTCCAGCATACTTCTTGGAAGAAGCCAGGTACCTGTGCCCACGCATAGAGGAGTATATAGAAACATGGTGGAATCCCAGCTGATGAAGCAAAGATTCTTAAAGGAATGAGATGACCTTACAGATCCTGTTTAATTCTCTGAAACAGAATCCGCACTTTACACCTGCCAAACACATGCCCACTACTCTTCTCTGGGGATAATAAAAACAATCCAGCGATCTGACAGAGGGCCTGAACACCCATCCTGACTGACCCCACAAAACAAAAAAGTACCCTCCAGGTACTAATTATAATGCCAATTTGCAAAATTTCCCTGCATTTTTAAACAATGGAGAAATGATGGTGGGATGATACTTAGAAGAATGGCTTCTTGTCAGTCTCCACTGACAAAAATAGGCAACACCAAGTCAGCTACGCCTCAGCATAGTTATGTCCGTAGCAGCCATATTTGGTTTCAGTAGGCACATACACACGTTATCACAATTATGGTGAAACGCTGAAAACCTGCAAAGGATTTTCAACATACTGGTTAATTGAAAAGCTCTGAGGCATACTTCTTGGAACAAGCCAGTTACCTGTTCCCACGCAAAGAGGAGTATATAGAACCATGGTGGATTTCCAGCTGATGAAGTAAAGGATTATTAAAGGAACGGGATGACCATGGGGATCATCCTTAATTCTCTGAAACAGAATCCCCCCTTTTCACCTGCCAAACACATGTCCACTTCCCCTCTCTGGGGATAATAAAAACTAACCAGTGAACTGACAGAGGGCCTGAACCACCCCCATCCACATCGACTACACAAAAAAAAAAAACCGTACCCTCCACCTACTAATTATAATGCTAACTTGCAAAATTTACCTGCATTTTAAAACAATGGAAAAATGGTGGTGGGATCATACTTAGAAGAATGGCTTCTTGTCTGTCTCCACTAACAAAAATAGGCAACACCAAGTCAGCTACTCCTCAGCATAGTTATGTCCGTCGCAGCCTTCTTGGGTTTCAGGAGGCACAAACAAAGGTTATCACAATTATGGTGAAATGCTGAACACCTGCAAATAATTTTCAACGTAGTGGTTAATTGAAAAGCTCTGCGCCATACTTCTTGGAACAAGCCAGTTACCTGTTCCCACGCAAAGAGGAGTATATAGAGCCATGGTGGATTTCCAGCTGATGAAGTAAAGGATTATTAAAGGAACGGGATGACCATGGGGATCATCCTTAATTCTCTGAAACAGAATCCGCCCTTTTCACCTGCCAAACACATGCCCACTTCCCCTCTCTGGGGATAATTAAAACTAACCAGCGAACTGACAGAGGGCCTGAACCCCCCCCCATCCACATCGACTACACAAAAAAAAAAAACCGTACCCTCCAGCTACTAATTATAATGCTAACTTGCAAAATTTCCCTGCATTTTAAAACA
Source organism: Eulemur rufifrons (assembly GCF_041146395.1). Classification (NCBI taxonomy): domain Eukaryota; kingdom Metazoa; phylum Chordata; class Mammalia; order Primates; family Lemuridae; genus Eulemur; species Eulemur rufifrons. Next base: position 5,879,274 of record NC_091012.1, on the reverse strand, counting down.
ATGGGAAAATGGTCGTGGGATGATACTTAGAAGAATGGCTTCTTGTCTGTCTCCACTAACAAAAATAGGCAACACCAAGTCAGCTACTCCTCAGCATACTTATGTCCGTCGCAGCCTTCTTGGGTTTCAGGAGGCACAAACAAAGGTTATCACAATTATGGTGAAACGCTGAACACCTGCAAATAATTTTCAACGTACTGGTTAATTGAAAAGCTCTGCGGCATACTTCTTGGAACAAGCCAGTTACCTGTTCCCACGCAAAGAGGAGTACATAGAACCATGGTGGATTTCCAGCTGATGAAGTAAAGGATTATTAAAGGAACGGGATGACCATGGGGATCATCGTTAATTCTCTGAAACAGAATCCGCCCTTTTCACCTGCCAAACACATGCCCACTTCTCCTCTCTGGGGATAATAAAAACTAACCAGCAAACTGACAGAGTGCCTGACCCCCGCCCATCCACATCGACTACACAAAAAAAAAAAACCGTACCATCCATCTACTAATTATAATGCTAACTTGCAAAATTTCCCTGCATTTTAAAACAATGGAAAAATGGTGGTGGGATCATACTTAGAAGAATGGCTTCTTGTCTGTCTCCACTAACAAAAATAGGCAACACCAAGTCAGCTACTCCTCAGCATAGCTATGTCCGTCGCAGCCTTCTTGGGTTTCAGGAGGGACATACAAACGTTATCAAAATTATGGTGAAACGCTGAACACCTGCAAATAATTTTCAACGTACTGGTTAATTTGAAAACTCTCCAGCATACTTCTTGGAACAAGCCAGGTACCTGTGCCCACGCATAGAGGAGTATATAGAAACATGGTGGAATCCCAGCTGATGAAGCAAAGATTCTTAATGGAATGAGATGACCATACAGATCCTGTTTAATTCTCTGAAACAGAATCCGCACTTTTCACCTGCCAAACACATGCCCACTACTCTTCTCTGGGGATAATAAAAACAAACCAGCGATCTGACAGAGGGCCTGAACAACCATCCTGACTGACCCCACAAAACAAAAAAGTACCCTCCAGCTACTAATTCTAATGCCAATTTGCAAAATTTCCCTGCATTTTTAAACAATGGAGAAATGATGGTGGGATGATACTTAGAAGAATGGCTTCTTGTCAGTCTCCACTGACAAAAATAGGCAACACCAAGTCAGCTACGCCTCAGCATAGTTATGTCCGTAGCAGCCATATTTGGTTTCAGTAGGCACATACACACGTTATCACAATTATGGTGAAACGCTGAAAACCTGCAAAGGATTGTCAACATACTGGTTAATTGAAAAGCTCTGAGGCATACTTCTTGGAACTAGCCAGTTTCCTGTGCCCACACGTAGACAAGTATATAGAACCATGGTGGATTCCCAGCTCATGAAGCAAAGGATTCTTAAAGGAACGGGATTACCGTGCGGATCCTGTTTAATTCTCTGAAACAGATCCGCAGTTTTCACCTGCCATACTAATACCCACTTCTCCTCTCTGGGGATAATAAAAACAAACCAGTGAACTGACAGAGGGCCTGACCAACACATCCACACCGACCCCACAGGAAAAAAAAAAAAAAAAAAACACCGTAGCCTCCAGCTACTAATTATAATGCTAACTTGCAAAATTTCCCTGCATTTTTAAACAATGGAAAAATGATGGTGAGATGATACTTACAAGAATGGATTCTTGTCAGTCTCCACTAACAAAAATAGGCAACACCAAGTCAGCTACGCCTCAGCATAGTTATGTCCGTCGCAGCCTTCTTGGGTTTCAGGAGGCACAAACAAACGTTATCACAGTTATGGTGAAACGCTGAACACCTGCAAATGATTTTCAACGTAGTGGTTAATTGAAAAGCTCTTCGGTATACTTCTTGGAACAAGCCAGTTACCTGTTCCCACGCAAAGAGGAGTATATAGAACCATGGTGGATTTCCAGCTGATGAAGTAAAGGATTATTAAAGGAACGGGATGACCATGGGGATCATAGTTAATTCTCTGAAACAGAATCCGCCCTTTTCACCTGCCAAACACATGCCCACTTCTCCTCTCTGGGGATAATAAAAACTAACCAGCGAACTGACAGAGGGCCTGACCCCCCCATCCACTTCGACTACACACACAAAAAAAAACCGTACCCTCCAGCTACTAATTATAATGCTAACTTGCAAAATTTCCCTGCATTTTAAAACAATGGAAAAATGGTGGTGGGATGATACTTAGAAGAATGGCTTCTTGTCTGTCTCCACTAACAAAAATAGGCAACAATAAGTCAGCTACTCCTCAGCATAGTTATGTCCGTCGCAGCCTTCTTGGGTTTCAGGAGACACAAACACACGTTATCACAATTATGGTGAAACGCTGAACACCTGCAAATAATTTTCAATGTACTGGTTAATTGAAAAGCTCTGCGGCATACTTCTTGGAACAAGCCAGTTACCTGTTCCCACGCAAAGAGGAGTATATAGAACCATGGTGGATTTCCAGCTGATGAAGTAAAGGATTATTAAAGGAACGGGATGACCATGGGGATCATCGTTAATTCTCTGAAACAGAATCCGCCCTTTTCACCTGCCAAACACATTCCCACTTCTCCTCTCTGGGGATAATAAAAACTAACCAGCAAACTGACAGAGGGCCTACCCCCGCCCATCCACATCGACTACACAAAAAAAAAAAACCGTACCATCCATCTACTAATTATAATGCTAACTTGCAAAATTTCCCTACATTTTAAAACAATGGAAAAATGGTGGTGGGATCATACTTAGAAGAATGGCTTCTTGTCTGTCTCCACTAACAAAAATAGGCAACACCAAGTCAGCTACTCCTCAGCATAGCTATGTCCGTCGCAGCCTTCTTGGGTTTCAGGAGGGACATACAAACGTTATCAAAATTATGGTGAAACGCTGAACACCTGCAAATAATTTTCAACGTACTGGTTAATTTGAAAACTCTCCAGCATACTTCTTGGAACAAGCCAGGTACCTGTGCCCACGCATAGAGGAGTATATAGAAACATGGTGGAATCCCAGCTGATGAAGCAAAGATTCTTAATGGAATGAGATGACCATACAGATCCTGTTTAATTCTCTGAAACAGAATCCGCACTTTTCACCTGCCAAACACATGCCCACTACTCTTCTCTGGGGATAATAAAAACAAACCAGCGATCTGACAGAGGGCCTGAACAACCATCCTGACTGACCCCACAAAACAAAAAAGTACCCTCCAGCTACTAATTATAATGCCAATTTGCAAAATTTCCCTGCATTTTGAAACAATGGAGAAATGATGGTGGGATGATACTTAGAAGAATGGCTTCTTGTCAGTCTCCACTGACAAAAATAGGCAACACCAAGTCAGCTACGCCTCAGCATAGTTATGTCCGTAGCAGCCATATTTGGTTTCAGTAGGCACATACACACGTTATCACAATTATGGTGAAACGCTGAAAACCTGCAAAGGATTGTCAACATACTGGTTAATTGAAAAGCTCTGAGGCATACTTCTTGGAACTAGCCAGTTTCCTGTGCCCACACGTAGACAAGTATATAGAACCATGGTGGATTCCCAGCTCATGAAGCAAAGGATTCTTAAAGGAACGGGATTACCGTGCGGATCCTGTTTAATTCTCTGAAACAGATCCGCAGTTTTCACCTGCCATACTAATACCCACTTCTCCTCTCTGGGGATAATAAAAACAAACCAGTGAACTGACAGAGGGCCTGACCAACACATCCACACCGACCCCACAGGAAAAAAAAAAAAAAAAAAACACCGTAGCCTCCAGCTACTAATTATAATGCTAACTTGCAAAATTTCCCTGCATTTTTAAACAATGGAAAAATGATGGTGAGATGATACTTACAAGAATGGATTCTTGTCAGTCTCCACTAACAAAAATAGGCAACACCAAGTCAGCTACGCCTCAGCATAGTTATGTCCGTCGCAGCCTTCTTGGGTTTCAGGAGGCACAAACAAACGTTATCACAATTATGGTGAAACGCTGAACACCTGCAAATGATTTTCAACGTAGTGGTTAATTGAAAAGCTCTTCGGTATACTTCTTGGAACAAGCCAGTTACCTGTTCCCACGCAAAGAGGAGTATATAGAACCATGGTGGATTTCCAGCTGATGAAGTAAAGGATTATTAAAGGAACGGGATGACCATGGGGATCATAGTTAATTCTCTGAAACAGAATCCGCCCTTTTCACCTGCCAAACACATGCCCACTTCTCCTCTCTGGGGATAATAAAAACTAACCAGCGAACTGACAGAGGGCCTGACCCCCCCATCCACTTCGACTACACACACAAAAAAAAACCGTACCCTCCAGCTACTAATTATAATGCTAACTTGCAAAATTTCCCTGCATTTTAAAACAATGGAAAAATGGTGGTGGGATGATACTTAGAAGAATGGCTTCTTGTCTGTCTCCACTAACAAAAATAGGCAACAATAAGTCAGCTACTCCTCAGCATAGTTATGTCCGTCGCAGCCTTCTTGGGTTTCAGGAGACACAAACACACGTTATCACAATTATGGTGAAACGCTGAACACCTGCAAATAATTTTCAATGTACTGGTTAATTGAAAAGCTCTGCGGCATACTTCTTGGAACAAGCCAGTTACCTGTTCCCACGCAAAGAGGAGTATATAGAACCATGGTGGATTTCCAGCTGATGAAGTAAAGGATTATTAAAGGAACGGGATGACCATGGGGATCATCGTTAATTCTCTGAAACAGAATCCGCCCTTTTCACCTGCCAAACACATGCCCACTTCTCCTCTCTGGGGATAATAAAAACAAACCAGCGAACTGACAGAGGGACTGACCAACACATCCACACCGACCCCACAGGAAAAAAAAAAAAAAACACCGTAGCCTCCTGCTAGTAATTATAATGCTAACTTGCAAAACTTCCTGCATTTTTAAACAATGGAAAAATGATGGTGAGGTGATACTTAGAAGAATGGATTCTCGTCAGTCTCCACTAACAAAAATAGGCAAAACCAAGTCAGCTACGCCTCAGCATAGTTATGTCCGTCGCAGCCTTCTTGGGTTTCAGGAGGCACAAACAAACGTTATCACAATTATGGTGAAACGCTGAACACCTGCAAATAATTTTCAACGTACTGGTTAATTGAAAAGCTCTGCGGCATACTTCTTGGAACAAGCCAGTTACCTGTTCCCACGCAAAGAGGAGTATAGAGAACCATGGTGGATTTCCAGCTGATGAAGTAAAGGATTATTAAAGGAACGGGATGACCATGGGGATCATAGTTAATTCTCTGAAACAGAATCCGCCCTTTTCACCTGCCAAACACATGCCCACTTCTCCTCTCTGGGGATAATAAAAACTAACCAGCGAACTGACAGAGGGCCTAACCCCCACCATCCACATCGACCACACACAAAAAAAAAAACCGTACCCTCCAGCTACTAATTATAATGCTAACTTGCAAAATTTCCCTGCATTTTAAAACAATGGAAAAATGGTGGTGGGATGATACTCAGAAGAATGGTTTCTTGTCAGTCTCCACTAACAAAAATAGGCAACACCAAGTCAGCTACTCCTCAGCATAGTTATGTCCGTCGCAGCCTTGTTGGGTTTCAGGAGGCACAAACAAACGTTATCACAATTATGGTGAAACGCTGAACACCTGCAAATAATTTTCAACGTACTGGTTAATTGAAAAGCTCTGCGGCATACTTCTTGGAACAAGCCAGTTACCTGTTCCCACGCAAAGAGGAGTATATAGAACCATGGTGGATTTCCAGCTGATGAAGTAAAGGATTATTAAAGGAACGGGATGACCATGGGGATCATCGTTAATTCTCTGAAACAGAATCCGCCCTTTTCACCTTCCAAACACATGCCCACTTCTCCTCTCTGGGGATAATAAAAACTAACCAGCGAACTGACAGAGGGCCTGACCCCCACCATCCACATCAACCACACGAAAAAAAAAAAACCATACCCTCCAGGTACTAATTATAATGCTAACTTGCAAAATATCCCTGCATTTTAAAACAATGGAAAAATGGTGGTGGGATGATACTTAGAAGAATGGCTTCTTGTCAGTCTCCACTAACAAAAATAGGCAGCACCAAGTCAGCTACTCCTCAGCATAGTTATGTCCGTTGCAGCCTTCTTGGGTTTCAGGAGGCACAAACACACGTTATCACAATTATGGTGAAACGCTGAACACCTGCAAATAATTTTCAACGTAGTGGTTAATTGAAAAGCTCTGCGGCATACTTCTTGGAACAAGCCAGTTACCTGTTCCCACGCAAAGAGGTGTATATAGAACCATGGTGGAATCCCAGCTGATGAAGCAAATGATTCTTAAAGGAATGAGATGACCATGCGGATCCTGTTTAATTCTCTGAAACAGAATCCGCACTTTTCACCTGCCAAGCACATGCCCACTACTCTTCTCTGGGGATAATAAAAACAAACCAGCGATCTGACAGAGGGCTTGAACACCCATCCTGACCGACCCCACAAAACAAAAAAGTACCCTCCAGCTACTAAGTATAATGCCAATTTGCAAACTTTCCCTGCATTTTTAAACAATGGAGAAATGATGGTGGGATGATACTTAGAAGAATGGCTTCTTGTCAGTCTCCACTGACAAAAATAGGCAACACCAAGTCAGCTACGCCTCAGCATAGTTATGTCCGTAGCAGCCATATTTGGTTTCAGTAGGCACATACACACGTTATCACAATTATGGTGAAATGCTGAAAACCTGCAAAGGATTTTCAACATACTGGTTAATTGAAAAGCTCTGAGGCATACTTCTTGGAACTAGCCAGTTTCCTGTGCCCACGCATAGAGAAGTATGTAGAACCATGGTGGATTCCCAGCTCATGAAGCAAAGGATTCTTAAAGGAACGGGATTACCATGCGGATCCTGTTTAATTCTCTGAAACAGATCCGCAGTTTTCACCTGCCATACTAATACCCACTTATCCTCTCTGGGGATAATAAAAACAAACCAGCGAACTGACAGAGGGCCTGACCAACACATCCACACCGACCCCACAGGAAAAAAAAAAAAAAAACACCATAGCCTCCAGCTACTAATTATAATGCTAACTTGCAAAACTTTCCTGGATTTTTAAACAATGGAAAAATGATGGTGAGATGATACTTAGAAGAATGGATTCTTGTCAGTCTCCACTAACAAAAATAGGCAAAACCAAGTCAGCTACACCTCAGGATAGTTATGTCCGTTGTAGCCTTCTTGGGTTTCAGGAGGCATAAACAAACGTTATCACAATTATGGTGAAACGCTGAACACCTGCAAATAATTTTCAACGTACTGGTTAATTGAAAAGCTCTGCGGCATACTTCTTGGAACAAGCCAGTTACTTGTTCCCATGCAAAGAGGAGTATATAGAACCATGGTGGATTTCCAGCTGATGAAGTAAAGGATTATTAAAGGAACGGGATGACCATGGGGATCATAGTTAATTCTCTGAAACAGAATCTGCCCTTTTCACCTGCCAAACACATGCCCACTTCTCCTCTCTGGGGATAATAAAAACTAACCAGCGAACTGACAGAGGGCCTAACCCCCACCATCCACATCGACCACACAAAAAAAAAAAACCGTACCCTCCAGCTACTAATTATAATGCTAACTTGCAAAATTTCCCTGCATTTTAAAACAATGGAAAAATGGTGGTGGGATGATACTTAGAAGAATGGTTTCTTGTCAGTCTCCACTAACAAAAATAGGCAACACCAAGTCAGCTACTCCTCAGCATAGTTATGTCCGTCGCAGCCTTGTTGGGTTTCAGGAGGCACAAACAAACGTTATCACAATTATGGTGAAACGCTGAACACCTGCAAATAATTTTCAACGTACTGGTTAATTGAAAAGCTCTGCGGCATACTTCTTGGAACAAGCCAGTTACCTGTTCCCACGCAAAGAGGAGTATATAGAACCATGGTGGATTTCCAGCTGATGAAGTAAAGGATTATTAAAGGAACGGGATGACCATGGGGATCATCGTTAATTCTCTGAAACAGAATCCGCCCTTTTCACCTTCCAAACACATGCCCACTTCTCCTCTCTGGGGATAATAAAAACTAACCAGCGAACTGACAGAGGGCCTGACCCCCGCCCATCCACATCAACCACACGAAAAAAAAAAACCATACCCTCCAGGTACTAATTATAATGCTAACTTGCAAAATATCCCTGCATTTTAAAACAATGGAAAAATGGTGGTGGGATGATACTTAGAAGAATGGCTTCTTGTCAGTCTCCACTAACAAAAATAGGCAGCACCAAGTCAGCTACTCCTCAGCATAGTTATGTCCGTTGCAGCCTTCTTGGGTTTCAGGAGGCACAAACACACGTTATCACAATTATGGTGAAACGCTGAACACCTGCAAATAATTTTCAACGTAGTGGTTAATTGAAAAGCTCTGCGGCATACTTCTTGGAACAAGCCAGTTACCTGTTCCCACGCAAAGAGGTGTATATAGAACCATGGTGGAATCCCAGCTTATGAAGCAAATGATTCTTAAAGGAATGAGATGACCATGCGGATCCTGTTTAATTCTCTGAAACAGAATCCGCACTTTTCACCTGCCAAACACATGCCCACTACTCTTCTCTGGGGATAATAAAAACAAACCAGCGATCTGACAGAGGGCTTGAACACCCATCCTGACCGACCCCACAAAACAAAAAAGTACCCTCCAGCTACTAATTATAATGCCAATTTGCAAACTTTCCCTGCATTTTTAAACAATGGAGAAATGATGGTGGGATGATACTTAGAAGAATGGCTTCTTGTCAGTCTCCACTGACAAAAATAGGCAACACCAAGTCAGCTACGCCTCAGCATAGTTATGTCCGTAGCAGCCATATTTGGTTTCAGTAGGCACATACACACGTTATCACAATTATGGTGAAACGCTGAAAACCTGCAAAGGATTTTCAACATACTGGTTAATTGAAAAGCTCTGAGGCATACTTCTTGGAACTAGCCAGTTTCCTGTGCCCACGCATAGAGAAGTATATAGAACCATGGTGGATTCCCAGCTCATGAAGCAAAGGATTCTTAAAGGAACGGGATTACCATGCGGATCCTGTTTAATTCTCTGAAACAGATCCGCAGTTTTCACCTGCCATACTAATACCCACTTATCCTCTCTGGGGATAATAAAAACAAACCAGCGAACTGACAGAGGGCCTGACCAACACATCCACACCGAACCCACAGGAAAAAAAAAAAAAAAAAACACCATAGCCTCCAGCTACTAATTATAATGCTAACTTGCAAAACTTTCCTGGATTTTTAAACAATGGAAAAATGATGGTGAGATGATACTTAGAAGAATGGATTCTTGTCAGTCTCCACTAACAAAAATAGGCAAAACCAAGTCAGCTACACCTCAGGATAGTTATGTCCGTTGTAGCCTTCTTGGGTTTCAGGAGGCATAAACAAACGTTATCACAATTATGGTGAAACGCTGAACACCTGCAAATAATTTTCAACGTACTGGTTAATTGAAAAGCTCTGCGGCATACTTCTTGGAACAAGCCAGTTACTTGTTCCCATGCGAAGAGGAGTATATAGAACCATGGTGGATTTCCAGCTGATGAAGTAAAGGATTATTAAACTAACGGGATGACCATGGGGATCATCGTTAATTCTCTGAAACAGAATCCGCCCTTTTCACCTGCCAAACACATGCCCACTTCTCCTCTCTGGGGATAATAAAAACTAACCAGCGAACTGACAGAGGGCCTGACCCCCCCATCCACATCGACCACACACAAAAAAAATACCGTACCCTCCAGCTACTAATTATAATGCTAACTTGCAAAATTTCCCTGCATTTTAAAACAATGGAAAAATGGTGGTGGGATGATACTTAGAAGAATGGCTTCTTGTCAGTCTCCACTAACAAAAATAGGCAACACCAAGTCAGCTACTCCTCAGCATAGTTATGTCCGTCGCAGCCTTCTTGGGTTTCAGGAGGCACAAACACACGTTATCACAATTATGGTGAAACGCTGAACACCTGCAAATAATTTTCAACGTAGTGGTTAATTTGAAAACTCTCCAGCATACTTCTTGGAACAAGCCAGGTACCTGTGCCCACGCATAGAGGAGTATATAAAACATGTTGGAATCCCAGCTGATGAAGCAAAGGATTCTTAAAGGAACGGGATTACCATGCGGATTCTGTTTAATTCATTGAGAGAGATCCGCAGTTTTCACCTGCCATACTAATACCCACTTCTCCTCTCTGGGAATAATAAAAACAAACCAGCGAACTGACAGAGGGCCTGACCAACACATCCACACCGACCCCACAGGAAAAAAAAAAAAAAAAACACCATAGCCTCCAGCTACTTATTATAATGCTAACTTGCAAAACATTCCTGCATTTTTAAACAATGGAAAAATGATGGTGAGATGATACTTAGAAGAATGGATTCTTGTCAGTCTCCACTAACAAAAATAGGCAACACCAAGTCAGCTACTCCTCAACATAGTTCTGTCCGTCGCAGCCTTCTTGGGTTTCAGGAGGCACAAACAAACGTTATCACAATTATGGTGAAACGCTGAACACCTGCAAATAATTTTCAACGTAGTGGTTAATTGAAAAGCTCTGCGGCATACTTCTTGGAACAAGCCAGTTACCTATTCCCACGCAAAGAGGAGTATATAGAACCATGGTGGATTTCCAGCTGATGAAGTAAAGGATTATTAAAGGAACGGGATGACCATGGGGATCATCGTTAATTCTCTGAAACAGAATCCGCCCTTTTCACCTGCCAAACACATGCCCACTTCTCCTCTCTGGGGATAATAAAAACTAACCAGCGAACTGACAGAGGGCCTGACCCCCACCATCCACATCGACCACACAAAAAAAAAACCGTACCCTCCAGCTACTAATTATAATGCTAACTTGCAAAATTTCCCTGCATTTTAAAACAATGGAAAAATGGTGGTGGGATGATACTTAGAAGAATGGCTTCTTGTCAGTCTCCACTAACAAAAATAGGCAACACCAAGTCAGCTACTCCTCAGCATAGGTATGTCCATCGCAGCCTTCTTGGGTTTCAGGAGGCACAAAAAAACGTTATCACAATTATGGTGAAACGCTGAACACCTGCAAATAATTTTCAACGTAGTGGTTAATTGAAAAGCTCTGCGGCACACTTCTTGGAACAAGCCAGTTACCTGTTCCCACGCAAAGAGGAGTATATAGAACCATGGTGGATTTCCAGCTGATGAAGTAAAGGATTATTAAAGGAACGGGATGACCATGGGGATCATCGTTAATTCTCTGAAACAGAATCCGCCCTTTTCACCTGCCAAACACATGCCCACTTCTCCTCTCTGGGGATAATAAAAACTAACCAGCGAACTGACAGAGGGCCTGAGCCCCCATCCACGTCGACCACACACACAAAAAAAAAAAACGTACCCTCCAGCTACTAATTATAATGCTAAATTGCACAATTTCCCTACATTTTAAAACAATGGAAAAATGGTGGTGGGATGATACTTAGAAGAATGGCTTCTTGTCTGTCTCCACTAACAAAAATAGGCAACACCGAGTCAGCTACTCCTCAGCATAGTTATGTCCGTCGCAGCCTTCTTGGGTTTCAGGAGGGACATACACACGTTATCACTATTATGGTGAAACGCTGAACACCTGCAAATAATTTTCAACGTAGTGGTTAATTGAAAAGCTCTGCGGCATACTTCTTGGAACAAGGCAGTTACCTGTTCCCACGCAAAGAGGAGTATATAGAACCATGGTGGATTTCCAGCTGATGAAGTAAAGGATTATTAAAGGAACGGGATGACCATGGGGATCATCGTTAATTCTCTGAAACAGAATCCGCCCTTTTCACCTGCCAAAAACATGCCCACTTCTCCGCTCTGGGGATAACAAAAACTAACCAGCGAACTGAGAGAGGCCTGACCCCCACCATCCACATCGACCACACACACAAAAAAAAAAACCGTACCCTCCAGCTACTAATTATAATGCTAACTTGCAAAATTTCCCTGCATTTTAAAACAATGGGAAAATGGTGGTGGGATGATACTTAGAAGAATGGCTTCTTGTCAGTCTCCACTAACAAAAATAGGCAACACCAAGTCAGCTACACCTCAACATAGTTATGTCCGTCGCAGCCTTCTTGGGTTTCAGGAGGCACAAACAAAGGTTCTCACAATTATGGTGAAACGCTGAACACCTGCAAATAATTTTCAACGTAGTGGTTAATTGAAAAGCTCTGCGGCATACTTCTTGGAACAAGGCAGTTACCTGTTCCCACGCAAAGAGGAGTATAGAGAACCATGGTGGATTTCCAGCTGATGAAGTAAAGGATTATTAAAGGAACGGGATGACCATGAGGATCATCGTTAATTCTCTGAAACAGAATCCGCCCTTTTCACCTGCCAAACACATGCCCACTTCTCCTCTCTGGGGATAATAAAAACTAACCAGCGAACTGACAGAGGGCCTGACCCCGCCCATCCACATCGACCACACACACAGAAAAAAAAAAACCGTACCCTCCAGCTACTAATTATAATGCTAACTTGCAAAATTTCCCTGCATTTTAAAACAATGGAAAAACGGTGGTGGGATCATACTTAGAAGAATGGCTTCTTGTCAGTCTCCACTAACAAAAATAGGCAACACCAAGTCAGCTACTACTCAGCATAGCTATGTCCATCGCAGCCTTCTTGGGTTTCAGGAGGCACAAACAAACGTTATCACAATTATGGTGAAACGCTGAACACCTGCAAATAATTTTCAACGTAGTGGTTAATTGAAAAGCTCTGCGGCATACTTCTTGGAACAAGCCAGTTACCTGTTCCCACGCAAAGAGGAGTATATAGAACCATGGTGGATTTCCAGCTGATGAAGTAAAGGATTATTAAAGGAACGGGATGACCATGGGGATCATCGTTAATTCTCTGAAACACAATCCGCCCTTTTCACCTGCCAAACACATGCCCACTTCTCCTCTCTGGGGATAATAAAAACTAACCAGCGAACTGACAGAGGGCCTGACCCCCCCATCCACATCGACCACACACACAAAAAAAAAAACCGTACCCTCCAGCTACTAATTATAATGCTAACTTGCAAAATTTCCCTGCCTTTTAAAACAATGGAAAAATGGTGGTGGGATGATACTTAGAAGAATGGCTTCTTGTCAGTCTCCACTAACAAAAATAGGCAACACCAAGTCAGCTACTCCTCAGCATAGTTATGTCCGTCGCACCCTTGTTGGGTTTCAGGAGGCACAAACAAAGGTTCTCACAATTATGGTGAAACGCTGAACACCTGCAAATAATTTTCAACGTAGTGGTTAATTGAAAAGCTCTGCGGCATACTTCTTGGAACTAGCCAGTTACCTGTTCCCACGCAAAGAGGAGTATATAGAACCATGGTGGATTTCCAGCTGATGAAGTAAAGTATTATTAAAGGAACGGGATGACCATGGGGATCATCGTTAATTCTCTGAAACAGAATCCGCCCTTAACCTGCCAAACACATGCCCACTTCTCCTCTCTGGGGATAATAAAAACTACCCAGCGAACTGACAGAGGGCCTGACCCCCCCCCCATCCACATCGACCACACAGAAAAAAAAACCGTACCCTCCAGCTACTAATTATAATGCTAACTTGCAAAATTTCCCTACATTTTAAAACAATGGAAAAATGGTGGTGGGATCATACTTAGAAGAATGGCTTCTTGTCTGTCTCCACTAACAAAAATAGGCAACACCGAGTCAGCTACTCCTCAGCATAGTTATGTCCGTCGCAGCCTTCTTGGGTTTCAGGAGGCACAAACAAACGTTATCACTATTATGGTGAAACGCTGAACACCTGCAAATAATTTTCAACGTAGTGGTTAATTGAAAAGCTCTGCGGCATACTTCTTGGAACAAGACAGTTACCTGTTCCCACGCAAAGAGGAGTATATAGAACCATGGTGGATTTCCAGCTGATGAAGTAAAGGATTATTAAAGGAACGGGATGACCATGGGGATCATCGTTAATTCTCTGAAACAGAATCCGCCCTTTTCACCTGCCAAAAACATGCCCACTTCTCCGCTCTGGGGATAACAAAAACTAACCAGCGAACTGAGAGAGGCCTGACCCCCACCATCCACATCGACCACACACAAAAAAAAAAAACCGTACCCTCCAGCTACTAATTATAATGCTAACTTGCAAAATTTCCCTGCATTTTAAAACAATGGGAAAATGGTGGTGGGATGATACTTAGAAGAATGGCTTCTTGTCAGTCTCCACTAACAAAAATAGGCAACACCAAGTCAGCTACTCCTCAACATAGTTATGTCCGTCGCAGCCTTCTTGGGTTTCAGGAGGCACAAACAAAGGTTCTCACAATTATGGTGAAACGCTGAACACCTGCAAATAATTTTCAACGTAGTGGTTAATTGAAAAGCTCTGCGGCATACTTCTTGGAACAAGGCAGTTACCTGTTCCCACGCAAAGAGGAGTATAGAGAACCATGGTGGATTTCCAGCTGATGAAGTAAAGGATTATTAAAGGAACGGGATGACCATGAGGATCATCGTTAATTCTCTGAAACAGAATCCGCCCTTTTCACCTGCCAAACACATGCCCACTTCTCCTCTCTGGGGATAATAAAAACTAACCAGCGAACTGACAGAGGGCCTGACCCCCCCCATCCACATCGACCACACACACACAAAAAAAAAAACCGTACCCTCCAGCTACTAATTATAATGCTAACTTGCAAAATTTCCCTGCATTTTAAAACAATGGAAAAATGGTGGTGGGATCATACTTAGAAGAATGGCTTCTTGTCTGTCTCCACTAACAAAAATAGGCAACACCAAGTCAGCTACTCCTCAGCATAGTTATGTCCGTCGCAGCCTTCTTGGGTTTCAGGAGGGACATACAAACGTTATCAAAATTATGGTGAAACGCTGAAAACCTGCAAATAATTTTCAACGTACTGGTTAATTTGAAAACTCTCCAGCATAATTCTTGGAACAAGCAAGGTACCTGTGCCCACGCATAGAGGAGTATATAGAAACATGGTGGAATCCCAGTTGATGAAGCAAAGGATTCTTAAAGGAATGAGATGACCATGCAGATCCTGTTTAATTCTCTGAAACAGAATCCGCACTTTTCACATGCCAAACACATGCCCACTACTCTTCTCTGGGGATAATAAAAACAAACCAGCGATCTGATAGAGGGCCAGAACACCCATCCTGACCGACCCCACAAAACAAAAAAGTACCCTCCAGCTACTAACTATAATGCCAATTTGCAAAATTTCCCTGCATTTTTAAACAATGGAGAAATGATGGTGGGATGATACTTAGAAGAATGGCTTCTTGTCAGTCTCCACTGACAAAAATAGGCAACACCAAGTCAGCTACGCCTCAGCATAGTTATGTCCGTAGCGGCCATATTTGGTTTTAGTAGGCACATACACACGTTATCACAATTATGGTGAAACGCTGAAAACCTGAAAAGGATTTTCAACATACTGGTTAATTGAAAAGCTCTGAGGCATACTTCTTGGAACAAGCCAGTTACCTGTTCCCACGCAAAGAGGAGTATATAGTACCATGGTGGATTCCCAGCTCATGAAGCAAAGGATTCTTAAAGGAACGGGATTACCATGCGGATCCTGTTTAATTCTCTGAAACAGATCCGCAGTTTTCACCTGCCATACTAATACCCACTTCTCCTCTCTGGGGATAATAAAAACAAACCAGTGAACTGACAGAGGGCCTGACCAACACATCCACACCGACCCCACAGGAAAAAAAAAAAAAAAAACACCGTAGCCTCCAGCTACTAATTATAATGCTAACTTGCAAAATTTCCCTGCATTTTTAAACAATGGAAAAATGATGGTGAGATGATACTTACAAGAATGGATTCTTGTCAGTCTCCACTAACAAAAATAGGCAACACCAAGTCAGCTACGCCTCAGCATAGTTATGTCCGTCGCAGCCTTCTTGGGTTTCAGGAGGCACAAACAAACGTTATCACAATTATGGTGAAACGCTGAACACCTGCAAATAATTTTCAACGTACTGGTTAATTGAAAAGCTCTGCGGCATACTTCTTGGAACAAGCCAGTTACCTGTCCCCACGCAAAGAGGGGTATATAGAACCATGGTGGATTTCCAGCTGATGAAGTAAAGGATTATTAAAGGAACGGGATGACCATGGGGATCATCGTTAATTCTCTGAAACAGAATCCGCCCTTTTCACCTGCCAAACACATGCCCACTTCTCCTCTCTGGGGATAATAAAAACAAACCAGCGAACTGACAGAGGGCCTGACCCCCACCATCCACATCGACCACACACACAAAAAAAAACGTACCCTCCAGCTACTAATTATAATGCTAACTTGCAAAATTTCCCTGCATTTTAAAACAATGGAAAAATGGTGGTGGGATGATACTTAGAAGAATGGCTTCTTGTCAGTCTCCACTAACAAAAATCGGCAACACCAAGTCAGCTACTCCTCAGCATAGTTATGTCCGTCGCAGCCTTCTTGGGTTTCAGGAGGCACAAACACACGTTATCACAATTATGGTGAAACGCTGAACACCTGCAAATAATTTTCAACGTAGTGGTTAATTGAAAAGCTCTGCGGCATACTTCTTGGAACAAGCCAGTTACCTGTTCCCACGCAAAGAGGAGTATATAGAACCATGGTGGATTTCCAGCTGATGAAGTAAAGGATTATTAAAGGAACGGGATGACCATGGGGATCATAGTTAATTCTCTGAAACAGAATCCGCCCTTTTCACCTGCCAAACACATGCCCACTTCTCCTCTCTGGGGATAATAAAAACTAACCAGCGAACTGACAGAGGGCCTGACCCCCCCATCCACTTCGACCACACACAAAAAAAAATCCGAACCCTCCAGCTACTAATTATAATGCTAACTTGCAAAATTTCCCTGCATTTTAAAACAATGGAAAAATGGTGGTGGGATGATACTTAGAAGAATGGCTTCTTGTCAGTCTCCACTAACAAAAATAGGCCACACCAAGTCAGCTACGCCTCAGCATAGTTATGTCCGTCGCAGCCTTCTTGGGTTTCAGGAGGCACAAACACACGTTATCACAATTATGGTGAAACGCTGAACACCTGCAAATAATTTTCAACGTAGTGGTTAATTGAAAAGCTCTGCGGCATACTTCTTGGAACAAGGCAGTTACTTGTTCCCACGCAAAGAGGAGTATACAGAACCATGGTGGATTTCCAGCTGATGAAGTAAAGGATTATTAAAGGAACGGGATGACCATGTGGATCATCGTTAATTCTCTGAAACAGAATCCGCCCTTTTCACCTGCCAAACACATGCCCACTTCTCCTCTCTGTGGATAATAAAAACTAACCAGCGAACTGACAGAGGGCCTGACCCCCCCCATCCACATCGACCACACACACAAAAAAAAAACCGTACCCTCCAGCTACTAATTATAATGCTAACTTGCAAAATTTCCCTGCATTTTGAAACAATGGAAATATGGTGGTGGGATCATACTTAGAAGAATGGCTTCTTGTCTGTCTCCACTAACAAAAATAGGCAACACCAAGTCAGCTACTCCTCAGCATAGTTATGTCCGTCGCAGCCTTCTTGGGTTTCAGGAAGGACATACAAACGTTATCAAAATTATGGTGAAACGCTGAAAACCTGCAAATAATTTTCAACGTACTGGTTAATTTGAAAACTCTCCAGCATAATTCTTGGAACAAGCCAGGTACCTGTGCCCACGCATAGAGGAGTATATAGAAGCATGGTGGAATCCCAGCTGATGAAGCAAAGGACTCTTAAAGGAATGAGATGACCATGCGGATCCTGTTTAATTCTCTGAAACAGAATCCGCACTTTTCACCTGCCAAACACATGCCCACTACTCTTCTCTGGGGATAATAAAAACAAACCAGCGATCTGACAGAGGGCCTGAACACCCATCCTGACCGACCCCACAAAACAAAAAAGTACCCTCCAGCTACTAATTATAATGCCAATTTGCAAAATTTCCCTGCATTTTTAAACAATGGAGAAATGATGGTGGGATGATACTTAGAAGAATGGCTTCTTGTCAGTCTCCACTGACAAAAATAGGCAACACCAAGTCAGCTACGCCTCAGCATAGTTATGTCCGTAGCAGCCATATTTGGTTTCAGTAGGCACATACACACGTTATCACAATTATGGTGAAACGCTGAAAACCTGCAAAGGATTTTCAACATACTGGTTAATTGAAAAGCTCTGAGGCATACTTCTTGGAACTAGCCAGTTTCCTGTGCCCACGCATAGACAAGTATATAGAACCATGGTGGATTCCCAGCTCATGAAGCAAAGGATTCTTAAAGGAACGGGATTACCATACGGATCCCGTTTAATTCTCTGAAACAGATCCGCAGTTTTCACCTGCCATACTAATACCCACTTCTCCTCTCTGGGGATAATAAAAACCAACCGGGGAACTGACAGAGGGCCTGACCAACACATCCACACCGACCCCACAGGAAAAAAAAAAAAAAAACACCGTAGCCTCCAGCTACTAATTATAATGCTAACTTGGAAAATTTCCCTGCATTTTAAAATAATGGAAAAATGGTGGTGGGATGATACTTAGAAGAATGGCTTCTTGTCAGTCTCCACTAACAAAAATAGGCAACACCAAGTCAGCTACTCCTCAGCATAGTTATGTCCGTCGCAGCCTTCTTGGGTTTCAGGAGGCACAAACACACGTTATCACAATTATGGTGAAACGCTGACACCTGCAAATAATTTTCAACGTAGTGGTTAATTGAAAAGCTCTGCGGCATACTTCTTGGAACAAGCCAGTTACCTGTTCCCACGCAAACAGGAGTATATAGAACCATGGTGGATTTCCAGCTGATGAAGTAAAGGATTATTAAAGGAACGGGATGACCATGGGGATCATCGTTAATTCTCTGAAACAGAATCCGCCCTTTTCACCTGCCAAACACATGCCCACTTCTCCTCTCTGGGGATAATAAAAACTAACCAGTGAACTGACAGAGGGCCTGACCCCCACCATCCACATCAACCACACAAAAAAAAAAAAACCGTACCCTCCAGCTACTAATTATAATGCTAACTTGCAAAATTTCCCTGCATTTTAAAACAATGGAAAAATGGTGGTGGGATGATACTTAGAAGAATGGCTCTTGTCAGTCTCCTCTAACAAAAATAGGGAACACCAAGTCAGCTACTCCTCAGCATAGTTATGTCCGTCGCAGCCTTCTTGGGTTTCAGGAGGCACAAACACACGTTATCACAATTATGGTGAAACGCTGAACACCTGCAAATAATTTTCAACGTAGTGTTTAATTGAAAAGCTCTGCGGCATACTTCTTGGAATAAGCCAGTTACCTGTTCCCACGCAAAGAGGAGTATATAGAACCATGGTGGATTTCCAGCTGATGAAGTAAAGGATTATTAAAGGAACGGGATGAGCATGGGGATCATCGTTAATTCTCTGAAACAGAATACGCCCTTTTCACCTGCCAAACACATGCCCACTTCTCCTCTCTGGGGATAATAAAAACAAACCAGCGAACTGACAGAGGGCCTGACCAACACATCCACACCGACCACACAGGGAAAAAAAAAAAAAAACACCGTAGCCTCCACCTACTAATTATAATGCTAACTTGCAAAATTTCCCTGCATTTTAAAACAATGGAAAAATGGTGGTGGGATGATACTTAGAAGAATGGCTTCTTGTCAGTCTCCACTAACAAAAATAGGCAACACCAAGTCAGCTACTCCTCAACATAGTTATGTCCGTCGCAGCCTTCTTGGGTTTCAGGAGGCACAAACAAAGGTTCTCACAATTATGGTGAAACGCTGAACACCTGCAAATAATTTTCAACGTAGTGGTTAATTGAAAAGCTCTGCGGCATACTTCTTGGAACAAGGCAGTTACCTGTTCCCACGCAAAGAGGAGTATACAGAACCATGGTGGATTTCCAGCTGATGAAGTAAAGGATTATTAAAGGAACGGGATGACCATGGGGATCATCGTTAATTCTCTGAAACAGAATCCGCCCTTTTCACCTGCCAAACACATGCCCACTTCTCCTCTCTGGGGATAATAAAAACTAACCAGCGAACTGACAGAGGGCCTGACCCCCCGCCCATCAACATCGACCACACACACACAAAAAAAAAAAAACCGTACCCTCCAGCTACTAATTATAATGCTAACTTGCAAAATTTCCCTGCATTTTAAAACAATGCAAAAATGGTGGTGGGATCATACTTAGAAGAATGGCTTCTTGTCTGTCTCCACTAACAAAAATAGGCAACACCAAGTCAGCTACTCCTCAGCATAGTTATGTCCATCGCAGCCTTCTTGGGTTTCAGGAGGGACATACAAAAGTTATCAAAATTATGGTGAAACGCTGAACACCTGCAAATAATTTTCAACGTACTGGTTAATTTGAAAACTCTCCAGCATAATTCTTGGAACAAGCCAGGTACCTGTGCCCACGCATAGAGGAGTATATAGAAACATGGTGGAATCCCAGTTGATGAAGCAAAGGATTCTTAAAGGAATGAGATGACCATGCAGATCCTGTTTAATTCTCTGAAACAGAATCCGCACTTTTCACCAGCCAAACACATGCCCACTACTCTTCTCTGTGGATAATAAAAACAAACCAGCGATCTGACAGAGGGCCTGAACACCCATCCTGACCGACCCCACAAAACAAAAAAGTACCCTCCAGCTACTAATTATAATGCCAATTTGCAAAATTTCCCTGCATTTTTAAACAATGGAGAAATGATGGTGGGATGATACTTAGAAGAATGGCTTCTTGTCAGTCTCCACTGACAAAAATAGCCAACACCAAGTCAGCTACGCCTCAGCATAGTTATGTCCGTAGCAGCCATATTTGGTTTCAGTAGGCACATACACACATTATCACAATTATGGTGAAACGCTGAAAACCTGCAAAGGATTGTCAACATACTGGTTAATTGAAAAGCTCTGAGGCATACTGCTTGGAACAAGTCAGTTACCTGTTCCCACGCAAAGAGAAGTATATAGTTCCATGGTGGAATCCCAGCTCATGAAGCAAAGGATTCTTAAAGGAACGGGATTACCATGCGGATCCTGTTTAATTCTCTGAAACAGATCCGCAGTTTTCACCTGCCATACTAATACCCACTTCTCCTCTCTGGGGATAATAAAAACAAACCAGTGAACTGACAGAGGGCCTGACCAACACATCCACACCGACCCCACAGGAAAAAAAAAAAAAAAAAACACCGTAGCCTCCAGCTACTAATTATAATGCTAACTTGCAAAATTTCCCTGCATTTTTAAACAATGGAAAAATGATGGTGAGATGATACTTACAAGAATGGATTCTTGTCAGTCTCCACTAACAAAAATAGGCAACACCAAGTCAGCTACGCCTCAGCATAGTTATGTCCGTCGCAGCCTTCTTGGGTTTCAGGAGGCACAAACAAACGTTATCACAATTATGGTGAAACGCTGAACACCTGCAAATAATTTTCAACGTACTGGTTAATTGAAAAGCTCTGCGGCATACTTCTTGGAACAAGCCAGTTACCTGTCCCCACGCAAAGAGGAGTATATAGAACCATGGTGGATTTCCAGCTGATGAAGTAAAGGATTATTAAAGGAACGGGATGACCATGGGGTTCATAGTTAATTCTCTGAAACAGAATCCGCCCTTTTCACCTGCCAAACACATGCCCACTTCTCCTCTCTGGGGATAATAAAAACTAACCAGCGAACTGACAGAGGGCCTGACCCCCACCATCCACATCAACCACACAAAAAAAAAAAAACCGTACCCTCCAGCTACTAATTATAATGCTAACTTGCAAAATTTCCCTGCATTTTAAAACAATGGAAAAATGGTGGTGGGATGATACTTAGAAGAATGGCTTCTTGTCAGTCTCCTCTAACAAAAATAGGGAACACCAAGTCAGCTACTCCTCAGCATAGTTATGTCCGTCGCAGCCTTCTTGGGTTTCAGGAGGCACAAACACACGTTATCACAATTATGGTGAAACGCTGAACACCTGCAAATAATTTTCAACGTACTGGTTAATTGAAAAGCTCTGCGGCATACTTCTTGGAATAAGCCAGTTACCTGTTCCCACGCAAAGAGGAGTATATAGAACCATGGTGGATTTCCAGCTGATGAAGTAAAGGATTATTAAAGGAACGGGATGACCATGGGGATCATCGTTAATTCTCTGAAACAGAATCCGCCCTTTTCACCTGCCAAACACATGCCCACTTCTCCTCTCTGGGGATAATAAAAACTAACCAGCGAACTGACAGAGGGCCTAACCACCCCCCATCCACATCGACCACACACACAAAAAAAAACCGTACCCTCCAGCTACTAATTATAATGCTAACTTGCAAAATTTCCCTGCATTTTAAAACAATGGAAAAATGGTGGTGGGATGATACTTAGAAGAATGGCTTCTTGTGAGTCTCCACTAACAAAAATAGGCAACACCAAGTCAGCTACTCCTCAGCATAGTTATGTCCGTCGCAGCCTTCTTGGGTTTCAGGAGGCACAAACACACGTTATCACAATTATGGTGAAACGCTGAAACCTGTAAATAATTTTCAACGTAGTGGTTAATTGAAAAGCTCTGCGGAATACTTCTTGGAACAAGCCAGTTACCTGTTCCCACGCAAAGAGGTGTATATAGAACCATGGTGGAATCCCAGATGATGAAGCAAAGGATTCTTAAAGGAATGAGATGACCATGCGGATCCTGTTTAATTCTCTGAAACAGAATCCGCACTTTTCACCTCCCGAACACATGCCCACTACTCTTCTCTGGGGATAATAAAAACAAACCAGCGATCTGACAGAGGGCCTGAACACCCATCCTGACCGACCCCACAAAACAAAAATTACCCTCCAGCTACTAATTATAATTCCAATTTGCAAAATTTCCCTGCATTTTTAAACAATGGAGAAATGATGGTGGGATGATACTTAGAAGAATGGCTTCTTGTCAGTCTCCACTGACAAAAATAGGCAACACCAAGTCAGCTACGCCTCAGTATAGTTATGTCCGTAGCAGCCATATTTGATTTCAGTAGGCACATACACACGTTATCACAATTATGGTGAAACGCTGAAAACCTGCAAAGGATTGTCAACATACTGGTTAATTGAAAAGCTCTGAGGCATACTTCTTGGAACTAGCCAGTTTCCTGTGCCCACGCATAGACAAGTATATAGAACCATGGTGGATTCCCAGCTCATGAAGCAAAGGATTCTTAAAGGAACGGGATTACCATGAGGATCCTGTTTAATTCTCTGAAACAGAATCCGACCTTTTCACCTGCCAAACACATGCCCACTTCTCCTCTCTGGGGATAATAAAAACAAACCAGCGAACTGACAGAGGGCCTGACCAACACATCCACACCGACCACACAGGGAAAAAAAAAAAAAAAAACACCGTAGCCTCCACCTACTAATTATAATGCTAACTTGCAAAATTTCCCTGCATTTTAAAACAATGGAAAAATGGTGGTGGGATGATACTTAGAAGAATGGCTTCTTGTCAGTCTCCACTAACAAAAATAGGCAACACCAAGTCAGCTACTCCTCAACATAGTTATGTCCGTCGCAGCCTTCTTGGGTTTCAGGAGGCACAAACAAAGGTTCTCACAATTATGGTGAAACGCTGAACACCTGCAAATAATTTTCAACGTAGTGGTTAATTGAAAAGCTCTGCGGCATACTTCTTGGAACAAGCCAGTTACCTGTTCCCACGCAAAGAGGAGTATATAGAACCATGGTGGATTTCCAGCTGATGAAGTAAAGGATTATTAAAGGAACGGGACGACCATGGGGATCATAGTTAATTCTCTGAAACAGAATCCGCCCTTTTCACCTGCCAAACACATGCCCACTTCTCGTCTCTGGGGATAATAAAAACTAACCAGCGAACTGACAGAGGGCCTGACCCCCCCATCCACTTCGACCACACACAAAAAAAAATCCGAACCCTCCAGCTACTAATTATAATGCTAACTTGCAAAATTTCCCTGCATTTTAAAACAATGGAAAAATGGTGGTGGGATGATACTTAGAAGAATGGCTTCTTGTCAGTCTCCACTAACAAAAATAGGCCACACCAAGTCAGCTACGCCTCAGCATAGTTATGTCCGTCGCAGCCTTCTTGGGTTTCAGGAGGCACAAACACACGTTATCACAATTATGGTGAAACGCTGAACACCTGCAAATAATTTTCAACGTAGTGGTTAATTGAAAAGCTCTGCGGCATACTTCTTGGAACAAGGCAGTTACTTGTTCCCACGCAAAGAGGAGTATACAGAACCATGGTGGATTTCCAGCTGATGAAGTAAAGGATTATTAAAGGAACGGGATGACCATGTGGATCATCGTTAATTCTCTGAAACAGAATCCGCCCTTTTCACCTGCCAAACACATGCCCACTTCTCCTCTCTGTGGATAATAAAAACTAACCAGCGAACTGACAGAGGGCCTGACCCCCCCCATCCACATCGACCACACACACAAAAAAAAAACCGTACCCTCCAGCTACTAATTATAATGCTAACTTGCAAAATTTCCCTGCATTTTGAAACAATGGAAATATGGTGGTGGGATCATACTTAGAAGAATGGCTTCTTGTCTGTCTCCACTAACAAAAATAGGCAACACCAAGTCAGCTACTCCTCAGCATAGTTATGTCCGTCGCAGCCTTCTTGGGTTTCAGGAAGGACATACAAACGTTATCAAAATTATGGTGAAACGCTGAAAACCTGCAAATAATTTTCAACGTACTGGTTAATTTGAAAACTCTCCAGCATAATTCTTGGAACAAGCCAGGTACCTGTGCCCACGCATAGAGGAGTATATAGAAACATGGTGGAATCCCAGCTGATGAAGCAAAGGACTCTTAAAGGAATGAGATGACCATGCGGATCCTGTTTAATTCTCTGAAACAGAATCCGCACTTTTCACCTGCCAAACACATGCCCACTACTCTTCTCTGGGGATAATACAAACAAACCAGCGATCTGACAGAGGGCCTGAACACCCATCCTGACCGACCCCACAAAACAAAAAAGTACCCTCCAGCTACTAATTATAATGCCAATTTGCAAAATTTCCCTGCATTTTTAAACAATGGAGAAATGATGGTGGGATGATACTTAGAAGAATGGCTTCTTGTCAGTCTCCACTGACAAAAATAGGCAACACCAAGTCAGCTACGCCTCAGCATAGTTATGTCCGTAGCAGCCATATTTGGTTTCAGTAGGCACATACACACGTTATCACAATTATGGTGAAACGCTGAAAACCTGCAAAGGATTTTCAACATACTGGTTAATTGAAAAGCTCTGAGGCATACTTCTTGGAACTAGCCAGTTTCCTGTGCCCACGCATAGACAAGTATATAGAACCATGGTGGATTCCCAGCTCATGAAGCAAAGGATTCTTAAAGGAACGGGATTACCATACGGATCCCGTTTAATTCTCTGAAACAGATCCGCAGTTTTCACCTGCCATACTAATACCCACTTCTCCTCTCTGGGGATAATAAAAACCAACCGGGGAACTGACAGAGGGCCTGACCAACACATCCACACCGACCCCACAGGAAAAAAAAAAAAAAAACACCGTAGCCTCCAGCTACTAATTATAATGCTAACTTGGAAAATTTCCCTGCATTTTAAAACAATGGAAAAATGGTGGTGGGATGATACTTAGAAGAATGGCTTCTTGTCAGTCTCCACGAACAAAAATAGGCAACACCAAGTCAGCTACTCCTCAGCATAGTTATGTCCGTCGCAGCCTTCTTGGGTTTCAGGAGGCACAAACACACGTTATCACAATTATGGTGAAACGCTGACACCTGCAAATAATTTTCAACGTAGTGGTTAATTGAAAAGCTCTGCGGCATACTTCTTGGAACAAGCCAGTTACCTGTTCCCACGCAAACAGGAGTATATAGAACCATGGTGGATTTCCAGCTGATGAAGTAAAGGATTATTAAAGGAACGGGATGACCATGGGGATCATCGTTAATTCTCTGAAACAGAATCCGCCCTTTTCACCTGCCAAACACATGCCCACTACTCTTCTCTGGGGATAATAAAAACAAACCAGCGATCTGACAGAGGGCCTGAACACCCATCCTGACCGACCCCACAAAACAAAAATGTACCCTCCAGCTACTAATTATAATGCCAATTTGCAAAATTTCCCTGCATTTTTAAACAATGGAGAAATGATGGTGGGATGATACTTAGAAGAATGGCTTCTTGTCAGTCTCCACTGACAAAAATAGCCAACACCAAGTAAGCTACGCCTCAGCATAGTTATGTCCGTAGCAGCCATATTTGGTTTCAGTAGGCACATACACACGTTATCACAATTATGGTGAAACGCTGAAAACCTGCAAAGGATTTTCAACATACTGGTTAATTGAAAAGCTCTGCGGCATACTTCTTGGAACAAGCCAGTTACCTGTTCCCACGCAAAGAGGAGTATATAGAACCATGGTGGATTTCCAGCTGATGAAGAAAAGGATTATTAAAGGAACGGGACGACCATGGGGATCATCGTTAATTCTCAGAAACAGAATCCGCCCTTTTCACCTGCCAAACACATGCCCACTTCTCTTCTCTGGGGATAATAAAAACTAACCAGCAAACTGACAGAGGGCCTGACCCCCCCATCCACATCGACCACACACAAAAAAAAAAAACCGTACCCTCCAGCTACTAATTATAATGCTAACTTGCAAAATTTCCCTGCATTTTAAAACAATGGAAAAATGGTGGTGGGATGATACTTAGAAGAATGGCTTCTTGTCAGTCTCCACTAACAAAAATAGGCAACACCAAGTCAGCTACTCCTCAACATAGTTATGTCCGTCGCAGCCTTCTTGGGTTCCAGGAGGCACAAACAAAGGTTCTCACAATTATGGTGAAACGCTGAACACCTGCAAATAATTTTCAACGTAGTGGTTAATTGAAAAGCTCTGCGGCATACTTCTTGGAACAAGGCAGTTACCTGTTCCCACGCAAAGAGGAGTATATAGAACCATGGTGGATTTCCAGCTGATGAAGTAAAGGATTATTAAAGGAACGGGATGACCATGGGGATCATCGTTAATTCTCTGAAACAGAATCCGCCCTTTTCACCTGCCAAACACATGCCCACTTCTCCTCTCTGGGGATAATAAAAACTAACCAGCGAACTGACAGAGGGCCTGACCCCCCGCCCATCAACATCGACCACACACACAAAAAAAAAAAAACCGTACCCTCCAGCTACTAATTATAATGCTAACTTGCAAAATTTCCCTGCATTTTAAAACAATGGAAAAATGGTGGTGGGATCATACTTAGAAGAATGGCTTCTTGTCTGTCTCCACTAACAAAAATAGGCAACACCAAGTCAGCTACTCCTCAGCATAGTTATGTCCGTCGCAGCCTTCTTGGGTTTCAGGAGGGACATACAAACGTTATCAAAATTATGGTGAAACGCTGAACACCTGCAAATAATTTTCAACGTACTGGTTAATTTGAAAACTCTCCAGCATAATTCTTGGAACAAGCCAGGTACCTGTGCCCACGCATAGAGCAGTATATAGAAACATGGTGGAATCCCAGTTGATGAAGCAAAGGATTCTTAAAGGAATGAGATGACCATGCAGATCCTGTTTAATTCTCTGAAACAGAATCCGCACTTTTCACCAGCCAAACACATGCCCACTACTCTTCTCTGGGGATAATAAAAACAAACCAGCGATCTGACAGAGGGCCTGAACACCCATCCTGACCGACCCCACAAAATAAAAAAGTACCCTCCAGCTACTAATTATAATGCCAATTTGCAAAATTTCCCTGCATTTTTAAACAATGGAGAAATGATGGTGGGATGATACTTAGAAGAATGGCTTCTTGTCAGTCTCCACTGACAAAAATAGGGAACACCAAGTCAGCTACGCCTCAGCATAGTTATGTCCGTAGCAGCCATATTTGATTTCAGTAGGCACATACACACATTATCACAATTATGGTGAAACGCTGAAAACCTGCAAAGGATTGTCAACATACTGGTTAATTGAAAAGCTCTGAGGCATACTTCTTGGAACAAGCCAGTTACCTGTTCCCACGCAAAGAGAAGTATATAGTACCATGGTGGAATCCCAGCTCATGAAGCAAAGGATTCTTAAAGGAACGGGATTACCATGCGGATCCTGTTTAATTCTCTGAAACAGATCCGCAGTTTTCACCTGCCATACTAATACCCACTTCTCCTCTCTGGGGATAATAAAAACAAACCAGTGAACTGACAGAGGGCCTGACCAACACATCCACACCGACCCCACAGGAAAAAAAAAAAAAAAAAACACCGTAGCCTCCAGCTACTAATTATAATGCTAACTTGCAAAATTTCCCTGCATTTTTAAACAATGGAAAAATGATGGTGAGATGATACTTACAAGAATGGATTCTTGTCAGTCTCCACTAACAAAAATAGGCAACACGAAGTCAGCTACGCCTCAGCATAGTTATGTCCGTCGCAGCCTTCTTGGGTTTCAGGAGGCACAAACAAACGTTATCACAATTATGGTGAAACGCTGAACACCTGCGAATAATTTTCAACGTACTGGTTAATTGAAAAGCTCTGCGGCATACTTCTTGGAACAAGCCAGTTACCTGTCCCCATGCAAAGAGGAGTATATAGAACCATGGTGGATTTCCAGCTGATGAAGTAAAGGATTATTAAAGGAACGGGATGACCATGGGGATCATCGTTAATTCTCTGAAACAGAATCCGCCCTTTTCACCTGTCAAACACATGCCCACTTCTCCTCTCTGGGGATAATAAAAACAAACCAGCGAACTGACAGAGGGCCTGACCCCCACCATCCACATCGACCACACACACAAAAAAAACCGTACCCTCCAGCTACTAATTATAATGCTAACTTGCAAAATTTCCCTGCATTTTAAAACAATGGAAAAATGGTGGTGGGATGATACTTAGAAGAATGGCTTCTTGTCTGTCTCCGCTAACAAAAATAGGCAACACCAAGTCAGCTACTCCTCAGCATAGTTATGTCCGTCGCAGCCTTCTTGGGTTTCAGGAGGCACAAACACACGTTATCACAATTATGGTGAAACGCTGAACACCTGCAAATAATTTTCAACGTAGTGGTTAATTGAAAAGCTCTGCGGCATACTTCTTGGAACAAGCCAGTTACCTGTTCCCATGCAAAGAGGAGTATATAGAACCATGGTGGATTTCCAGCTGATGAAGTAAAGGATTATTAAAGGAACGGGATGACCATGGGGATCATCGTTAATTCTCTGAAACAGAATCCGCCCTTTTCACCTGCCAAACACATGCCCACTTCTCCTCTCTGGGGATAATAAAAACTAACCAGTGAACTGACAGAGGGCCTGACCCCCACCATCCACATTGACCACACAAAAAAAAAAAACCGTACCCTCCAGCTACTAATTATAATGCTAACTTGCAAAATTTCCCTGCATTTTAAAACAATGGAAAAATGGTGGTGGGATGATACTTAGAAGAATGGCTTCTTGTCAGTCTCCACGAACAAAAATAGGCAACACCAAGTCAGCTACTCCTCAGCATAGTTATGTCCGTCGCAGCCTTCTTGGGTTTCAGGAGGCACAAACACACGTTATCACAATTATGGTGAAACGCTGAACACCTGCAAATAATTTTCAACGTAGTGGTTAATTGAAAAGCTCTGCGGCATACTTCTTGGAACAAGCCAGTTACCTGTTCCCACGCAAACAGGAGTATATAGAACCATGGTGGATTTCCAGCTGATGAAGTAAAGGATTATTAAAGGAACGGGATGACCATGGGGATCATCGTTAATTCTCTGAAACAGAATCCGCCCTTTTCACCTGCCAAACACATGCCCACTACTCTTCTCTGGGGATAATAAAAACAAACCAGCGATCTGACAGAGGGCCTGAACACCCATCCTGACCGACCCCACAAAACAAAAATGTACCCTCCAGCTACTAATTATAATGCCAATTTGCAAAATTTCCCTGCATTTTTAAACAATGGAGAAATGATGGTGGGATGATACTTAGAAGAATGGCTTCTTGTCAGTCTCCACTGACAAAAATAGCCAACACCAAGTAAGCTACGCCTCAGCATAGTTATGTCCGTAGCAGCCATATTTGGTTTCAGTAGGCACATACACACGTTATCACAATTATGGTGAAACGCTGAAAACCTGCAAAGGATTTTCAACATACTGGTTAATTGAAAAGCTCTGCGGCATACTTCTTGGAACAAGCCAGTTACCTGTTCCCACGCAAAGAGGAGTATATAGAACCATGGTGGATTTCCAGCTGATGAAGAAAAGGATTATTAAAGGAACGGGATGACCATGGGGATCATCGTTAATTCTCAGAAACAGAATCCGCCCTTTTCACCTGCCAAACACATGCCCACTTCTCTTCTCTGGGGATAATAAAAACTAACCAGCAAACTGACAGAGGGCCTGACCCCCCCATCCACATCGACCACACACAAAAAAAAAAAACCGTACCCTCCAGCTACTAATTATAATGCTAACTTGCAAAATTTCCTTGCATTTTAAAACAATGGAAAAATGGTGGTGGGATGATACTTAGAAGAATGGCTTCTTGTCAGTCTCCACTAACAAAAATAGGCAACACCAAGTCAGCTACTCCTCAACATAGTTATGTCCGTCGCAGCCTTCTTGGGTTCCAGGAGGCACAAACAAAGGTTCTCACAATTATGGTGAAACGCTGAACACCTGCAAATAATTTTCAACGTAGTGGTTAATTGAAAAGCTCTGCGGCATACTTCTTGGAACAAGGCAGTTACCTGTTCCCACGCAAAGAGGAGTATACAGAACCATGGTGGATTTCCAGCTGATGAAGTAAAGGATTATTAAAGGAACGGGATGACCATGGGGATCATCGTTAATTCTCTGAAACAGAATCCGCCCTTTTCACCTGCCAAACACATGCCCACTTCTCCTCTCTGGGGATAATAAAAACTAACCAGCGAACTGACAGAGGGCCTGACCCCCCGCCCATCAACATCGACCACACACACAAAAAAAAAAAAACCGTACCCTCCAGCTACTAATTATAATGCTAACTTGCAAAATTTCCCTGCATTTTAAAACAATGGAAAAATGGTGGTGGGATCATACTTAGAAGAATGGCTTCTTGTCTGTCTCCACTAACAAAAATAGGCAACACCAAGTCAGCTACTCCTCAGCATAGTTATGTCCGTCGCAGCCTTCTTGGGTTTCAGGAGGGACATACAAACGTTATCAAAATTATGGTGAAACGCTGAACACCTGCAAATAATTTTCAACGTACTGGTTAATTTGAAAACTCTCCAGCATAATTCTTGGAACAAGCCAGGTACCTGTGCCCACGCATAGAGCAGTATATAGAAACATGGTGGAATCCCAGTTGATGAAGCAAAGGATTCTTAAAGGAATGAGATGACCATGCAGATCCTGTTTAATTCTCTGAAACAGAATCCGCACTTTTCACCAGCCAAACACATGCCCACTACTCTTCTCTGGGGATAATAAAAACAAACCAGCGATCTGACAGAGGGCCTGAACACCCATCCTGACCGACCCCACAAAATAAAAAAGTACCCTCCAGCTACTAATTATAATGCCAATTTGCAAAATTTCCCTGCATTTTTAAACAATGGAGAAATGATGGTGGGATGATACTTAGAAGAATGGCTTCTTGTCAGTCTCCACTGACAAAAATAGGGAACACCAAGTCAGCTACGCCTCAGCATAGTTATGTCCGTAGCAGCCATATTTGATTTCAGTAGGCACATACACACATTATCACAATTATGGTGAAACGCTGAAAACCTGCAAAGGATTGTCAACATACTGGTTAATTGAAAAGCTCTGAGGCATACTTCTTGGAACAAGCCAGTTACCTGTTCCCACGCAAAGAGAAGTATATAGTACCATGGTGGAATCCCAGCTCATGAAGCAAAGGATTCTTAAAGGAACGGGATTACCATGCGGATCCTGTTTAATTCTCTGAAACAGATCCGCAGTTTTCACCTGCCATACTAATACCCACTTCTCCTCTCTGGGGATAATAAAAACAAACCAGTGAACTGACAGAGGGCCTGACCCCCACCATCCACATCGACCACACACAAAAAAAATCCGAACCCTCCAGCTACTAATTATAATGCTAACTTGCAAAATTTCCCTGCATTTTAAAACAATGGAAAAATGGTGGTAGGATGATACTTTGAAGAATGGCTTCTTGTCAGTCTCCACTAACAAAAATAGGCCATACCAAGTCAGCTACGCCTCAGCATAGTTATGTCCGTCGCAGCCTTCTTGGGTTTCAGGAGGCACAAACACACGTTATCACAATTATGGTGAAACGCTGAACACCTGCAAATAATTTTCAACGTAGTGGTTAATTGAAAAGCTCTGCGGCATACTTCTTGGAACAAGCCAGTTACCTGTTCCCACGCAAAGAGAAGTATATAGAACCATGGTGGATTTCCAG
Source organism: Eulemur rufifrons (assembly GCF_041146395.1). Lineage (NCBI taxonomy): Eukaryota > Metazoa > Chordata > Mammalia > Primates > Lemuridae > Eulemur > Eulemur rufifrons. The sequence continues at coordinate 5,846,568 of NC_091012.1, read as the reverse complement.
CTGATGAAGTAAAGGATTATTAAAGGAACGGGATGACCATGGGGATCATAGTTAATTCTCTGAAACAGAATCCGCCCTTTTCACCTGCCAAACACATGCCCACTTCTCCTCTCTGGGGATAATAAAAACTAACCAGCGAACTTACAGAGGGCCTGACCCCCACCATCCACATCAACCACACACAAAAAAAAAAACCGTACCCTCCAGCTACTAATTATAATGCTAACTTCCAAAATTTCCCTGCATTTTAAAACAATGGAAAAATGGTGGTGGGATGATACTTAGTAGAATGGCTTCTTGTCAGTCTCCTCTAACAAAAATAGGGAACACCAAGTCAGCTACTCCTCAGCATAGTTATGTCCGTCGCAGCCTTCTTGGGTTTCAGGAGGCACAAACACACGTTATCACAATTATGGTGAAACGCTGAAACCTGTAAATAATTTTCAACGTAGTGGTTAATTGAAAAGCTCTGCGGCATACTTCTTGGAACAAGCCAGTTACCTGTTTCCACGCAAAGAGGTGTATATAGAACCATGGTGGAATCCCAGCTGATGAAGCAAAGGATTCTTAAAGGAATGAGATGACCATGCGGATCCTGTTTAATTCTCTGAAACAGAATCCGCACTTTTCACCTCCCGAACACATGCCCACTACTCTTCTCTGGGGATAATAAAAACAAACCAGCGATCTGACAGAGGGCCTGAACACCCATCCTGACCGACCCCACAAAACAAAAAAGTACCCTCCAGCTACTAATTATAATGCCAATTTGCAAAATTTCCCTGCATTTTTAAACAATGGAGAAATGATGGTGGGATGATACTTAGAAGAATGGCTTCTTGTCAGTCTCCACTGACAAAAATAGGCAACACCAAGTCAGCTACGCCTCAGTATAGTTATGTCCGTAGCAGCCATAATTGATTTCAGTAGGCACATACACACGTTATCACAATTATGGTGAAACGCTGAAAACCTGCAAAGGATTGTCAACATACTGGTTAATTGAAAAGCTCTGAGGCATACTTCTTGGAACTAGCCAGTTTCCTGTGCCCACGCATAGACAAGTATATAGAACCATGGTGGATTCCCAGCTCATGAAGCAAAGGATTCTTAAAGGAACGGGATTACCATGAGGATCCTGTTTAATTCTCTGAAACAGAATCCGCCCTTTTCACCTGCCAAACACATGCCCACTTCTCCTCTCTGGGGATAATAAAAACAAACCAGCGAACTGACAGAGGGCCTGACCAACACATCCACACCGACCACACAGGGAAAAAAAAAAAAAAAACACCGTAGCCTCCACCTACTAATTATAATGCTAACTTGCAAAATTTCCCTGCATTTTAAAACAATGGAAAAATGGTGGTGGGATGATACGTAGAAGAATGGCTTCTTGTCAGTCTCCACTAACAAAATAGGCAACACCAAGTCAGCTACTCCTCAACATAGTTATGTCCGTCGCAGCCTTCTTGGGTTTCAGGAGGCACAAACAAAGGTTCTCACAATTATGGTGAAACGCTGAACACCTGCAAATAATTTTCAACGTAGTGGTTAATTGAAAAGCTCTGCGGCATACTTCTTGGAACAAGGCAGTTACCTGTTCCCACGCAAAGAGGAGTATACAGAACCATGGTGGATTTCCAGCTGATGAAGTAAAGGATTATTAAAGGAACGGGATGACCATGGGGATCATCGTTAATTCTCTGAAACAGAATCCGCCCTTTTCACCTGCCAAACACATGCCCACTTCTCCTCTCTGGGGATAATAAAAACTAACCAGCGAACTGACAGAGGGCCTGACCCCCCCATCCACTTCGAACACACACAAAAAAAAATCCGAACCCTCCAGCTACTAATTATAATGCTAACTTGCAAAATTTCCCTGCATTTTAAAACAATGGAAAAATGGTGGTGGGATGATACTTAGAAGAATGGCTTCTTGTCAGTCTCCACTAACAAAAATAGGCCACACCAAGTCAGCTACGCCTCAGCATAGTTATGTCCGTCGCAGCCTTCTTGGGTTTCAGGAGGCACAAACACACGTTATCACAATTATGGTGAAACGCTGAACACCTGCAAATAATTTTCAACGTAGTGGTTAATTGAAAAGCTCTGCGGCATACTTCTTGGAACAAGGCAGTTACTTGTTCCCACGCAAAGAGGAGTATACAGAACCATGGTGGATTTCCAGCTGATGAAGTAAAGGATTATTAAAGGAACGGGATGACCATGTGGATCATCGTTAATTCTCTGAAACAGAATCCGCCCTTTTCACCTGCCAAACACATGCCCACTTCTCCTCTCTGGGGATAATAAAAACTAACCAGCGAACTGACAGAGGGCCTGACCCCCCCCATCCACATCGACCACACACACAAAAAAAAAACCGTACCCTCCAGCTACTAATTATAATGCTAACTTGCAAAATTTCCCTGCATTTTGAAACAATGGAAAAATGGTGGTGGGATCATACTTAGAAGAATGGCTTCTTGTCTGTCTCCACTAACAAAAATAGGCAACACCAAGTCAGCTACTCCTCAGCATAGTTATGTCCGTCGCAGCCTTCTTGGGTTTCAGGAAGGACATACAAACGTTATCAAAATTATGGTGAAACGCTGAAAACCTGCAAATAATTTTCAACGTACTGGTTAATTTGAAAACTCTCCAGCATAATTCTTGGAACAAGCCAGGTACCTGTGCCCATGCATAGAGGAGTATATAGAAACATGGTGGAATCCCAGCTGATGAAGCAAAGGACTCTTAAAGGAATGAGATGACCATGCGGATCCTGTTTAATTCTCTGAAACAGAATCCGCACTTTTCACCTGCCAAACACATGCCCACTACTCTTCTCTGGGGATAATAAAAACAAACCAGCGATCTGACAGAGGGCCTGAACACCCATCCTGACCGACCCCACAAAACAAAAAAGTACCCTCCAGCTACTAATTATAATGCCAATTTGCAAAATTTCCCTGCATTTTTAAACAATGGAGAAATGATGGTGGGATGATACTTAGAAGAATGGCTTCTTGTCAGTCTCCACTGACAAAAATAGGCAACACCAAGTCAGCTACGCCTCAGCATAGTTATGTCCGTAGCAGCCATATTTGGTTTCAGTAGGCACATACACACGTTATCACAATTATGGTGAAACGCTGAAAACCTGCAAAGGATTTTCAACATACTGGTTAATTGAAAAGCTCTGAGGCATACTTCTTGGAACTAGCCAGTTTCCTGTGCCCACGCATAGACAAGTATATAGAACCATGGTGGATTCCCAGCTCATGAAGCAAAGGATTCTTAAAGGAACGGGATTACCATACGGATCCCGTTTAATTCTCTGAAACAGATCCGCAGTTTTCACCTGCCATACTAATACCCACTTCTCCTCTCTGGGGATAATAAAAACCAACCGGGGAACTGACAGAGGGCCTGACCAACACATCCACACCGACCCCACAGGAAAAAAAAAAAAAAAAACACCGTAGCCTCCAGCTACTAATTATAATGCTAACTTGGAAAATTTCCCTGCATTTTAAAACAATGGAAAAATGGTGGTGGGATGATACTTAGAAGAATGGCTTCTTGTCAGTCTCCACTAACAAAAATAGGCAACACCAAGTCAGCTACTCCTCAGCATAGTTATGTCCGTCGCAGCCTTCTTGGGTTTCAGGAGGCACAAACACACGTTATCACAATTATGGTGAAACGCTGACACCTGCAAATAATTTTCAACGTAGTGGTTAATTGAAAAGCTCTGCGGCATACTTCTTGGAACAAGCCACTTACCTGTTCCCACGCAAACAGGAGTATATAGAACCATGGTGGATTTCCAGCTGATGAAGTAAAGGATTATTAAAGGAACGGGATGACCATGGGGATCATCGTTAATTCTCTGAAACAGAATCCGCCCTTTTCACCTGCCAAACACATTCCCACTTCTCCTCTCTGGGGATAATAAAAACTAACCAGCGAACTGACAGAGGGCCTGACCCCCACCATCCACATCAACCACACAAAAAAAAAAAATCGTACCCTCCAGCTACTAATTATAATGCTAACTTGCAAAATTTCCCTGCATTTTAAAACAATGGAAAAATGGTGGTGGGATGATACTTAGAAGAATGGCTTCTTGTCAGTCTCCTCTAACAAAAATAGGGAACACCAAGTCAGCTACTCCTCAGCATAGTTATGTCCGTCGCAGCCTTCTTGGGTTTCAGGAGGCACAAACACACGTTATCACAATTATGGTGAAACGCTGAACACCTGCAAATAATTTTCAACGTAGTGTTTAATTGAAAAGCTCTGCGGCATACTTCTTGGAATAAGCCAGTTACCTGTTCCCACGCAAAGAGGAGTATATAGAACCATGGTGGATTTCCAGCTGATGAAGTAAAGGATTATTAAAGGAACGGGATGACCATGGGGATCATCGTTAATTCTCTGAAACAGAATCCGCCCTTTTCACCTGCCAAACACATGCCCACTACTCTTCTCTGGGGATAATAAAAACAAACCAGCGATCTGACAGAGGGCCTGAACACCCATCCTGACCGACCCCACAAAACAAAAATGTACCCTCCAGCTACTAATTATAATGCCAATTTGCAAAATTTCCCTGCATTTTTAAACAATGGAGAAATGATGGTGGGATGATACTTAGAAGAATGGCTTCTTGTCAGTCTCCACTGACAAAAATAGCCAACACCAAGTAAGCTACGCCTCAGCATAGTTATGTCCGTAGCAGCCATATTTGGTTTCAGTAGGCACATACACACGTTATCACAATTATGGTGAAACGCTGAAAACCTGCAAAGGATTGTCAACATACTGGTTAATTGAAAAGCTCTGCGGCATACTTCTTGGAACAAGCCAGTTACCTGTTCCCACGCAAAGAGGAGTATATAGAACCATGGTGGATTTCCAGCTGATGAAGAAAAGGATTATTAAAGGAACGGGACGACCATGGGGATCATCGTTAATTCTCAGAAACAGAATCCGCCCTTTTCACCTGCCAAACACATGCCCACTTCTCTTCTCTGGGGATAATAAAAACTAACCAGCGAACTGACAGAGGGCCTGACAACCCCATCCACATCGACCACACACACAAAAAAAAAACCGTACCCTCCAGCTACTAATTATAATGCTAACTTGCAAAATTTCCCTGCATTTTAAAACAATGGAAAAATGGTGGTGGGATGATACTTAGAAGAATGGCTTCTTGTCAGTCTCCACTAACAAAAATAGGCAACACCAAGTCAGCTACTCCTCAACATAGTTATGTCCGTCGCAGCCTTCTTGGGTTTCAGGAGGCACAAACAAAGGTTCTCACAATTATGGTGAAACGCTGAACACCTGCAAATAATTTTCAACGAAGTGGTTAATTGAAAAGCTCTGCGGCATACTTCTTGGAACAAGGCAGTTACCTGTTCCCACGCAAAGAGGAGTATATAGAACCATGGTGGATTTCCAGCTGATGAAGTAAAGGATTATTAAAGGAACGGGATGACCATGGGGATCATCGTTAATTCTCTGAAACAGAATCCGCCCTTTTCACCTGCCAAACACATGCCCACTTCTCCTCTCTGGGGATAATAAAAACTAACCAGCGAACTGACAGAGGGCCTGACCCCCCGCCCATCAACATCGACCACACACACACAAAAAAAAAAACGTACCCTCCAGCTACTAATTATAATGCTAACTTGCAAAATTTCCCTGCATTTTAAAACAATGGAAAAATGGTGGTGGGATCATACTTAGAAGAATGGCTTCTTGTCTGTCTCCACTAACAAAAATAGGCAACACCAAGTCAGCTACTCCTCAGCATAGTTATGTCCGTCGCAGCCTTCTTGGGTTTCAGGAGGACATACAAACGTTATCAAAATTATGGTGAAACGCTGAACACCTGCAAATAATTTTCAACGTACTGGTTAATTTGAAAACTCTCCAGCATAATTCTTGGAACAAGCCAGGTACCTGTGCCCACGCATAGAGGAGTATATAGAAACATGGTGGAATCCCAGTTGATGAAGCAAAGGATTCTTAAAGGAATGAGATGACCATGCAGATCCTGTTTAATTCTCTGAAACAGAATCCGCACTTTTCACCAGCCAAACACATGCCCACTACTCTTCTCTGGGGATAATAAAAACAAACCAGCGATCTGACAGAGGGCCTGAACACCCATCCTGACCGACCCCACAAAACAAAAAAGTACCCTCCAGCTACTAATTATAATGCCAATTTGCAAAATTTCCCTGCATTTTTAAACAATGGAGAAATGATGGTGGGATGATACTTAGAAGAATGGCTTCTTGTCAGTCTCCACTGACAAAAATAGCCAACACCAAGTCAGCTACGCCTCAGCATAGTTATGTCCGTAGCAGCCATATTTGGTTTCAGTAGGCACATACACACATTATCACAATTATGGTGAAACGCTGAAAACCTGCAAAGGATTGTCAACATACTGGTTAATTGAAAAGCTCTGAGGCATACTTCTTGGAACAAGCCAGTTACCTGTTCCCACGCAAAGAGAAGTATATAGTACCATGGTGGAATCCCAGCTCATGAAGCAAAGGATTCTTAAAGGAACGGGATTACCATGCGGATCCTGTTTAATTCTCTGAAACAGATCCGCAGTTTTCACCTGCCATACTAATACCCACTTCTCCTCTCTGGGGATAATAAAAACAAACCAGTGAACTGACAGAGGGCCTGACCAACACATCCACACCGACCCCACAGGAAAAAAAAAAAAAAAAAAACACCGTAGCCTCCAGCTACTAATTATAATGCTAACTTGCAAAATTTCCCTGCATTTTTAAACAATGGAAAAATGATGGTGAGATGATACTTACAAGAATGGATTCTTGTCAGTCTCCACTAACAAAAATAGGCAACACCAAGTCAGCTACGCCTCAGCATAGTTATGTCCGTCGCAGCCTTCTTGGGTTTCAGGAGGCACAAACAAACGTTATCACAATTATGGTGAAACGCTGAACACCTGCGAATAATTTTCAACGTACTGGTTAATTGAAAAGCTCTGCGGCATACTTCTTGGAACAAGCCAGTTACCTGTCCCCACGCAAAGAGGAATATATAGAACCATGGTGGATTTCCAGCTGATGAAGTAAAGGATTATTAAAGGAACGGGATGACCATGGGGATCATCGTTAATTCTCTGAAACAGAATCCGCCCTTTTCACCTGTCAAACACATGCCCACTTCTCCTCTCTGGGGATAATAAAAACAAACCAGAGAACTGACAGAGGGCCTGACCCCCACCATCCACATCGACCACACACACAAAAAAAACCGTACCCTCCAGCTACTAATTATAATGCTAACTTGCAAAATTTCCCTGCATTTTAAAACAATGGAAAAATGGTGGTGGGATGATACTTAGAAGAATGGCTTCTTGTCTGTCTCCACTAACAAAAATAGGCAACACCAAGTCAGCTACTCCTCAGCATAGTTATGTCCGTCGCAGCCTTCTTGGGTTTCAGGAGGCACAAACACACGTTATCACAATTATGGTGAAACGCTGAACACCTGCAAATAATTTTCAACGTAGTGGTTAATTGAAAAGCTCTGCGGCATACTTCTTGGAACAAGCCAGTTACCTGTTCCCATGCAAAGAGGAGTATATAGAACCATGGTGGATTTCCAGCTGATGAAGTAAAGGATTATTAAAGGAACGGGATGACCATGGGGATCATCGTTAATTCTCTGAAACAGAATCCGCCCTTTTCACCTGCCAAACACATGCCCACTTCTCCTCTTTGGGGATAATAAAAACTAACCAGCGAACTGACAGAGGGCCTGACCCCCCCATCCACTTCGACCACACACAAAAAAAAATCCGAACCCTCCAGCTACTAATTATAATGCTAACTTGCAAAATTTCCCTGCATTTTAAAACAATGGAAAAATGGTGGTGGGATGATACTTAGAAGAATGGCTTCTTGTCAGTCTCCACTAACAAAAATAGGCAACACCAAGTCAGCTACTCCTCAGCTTAGTTAGGTCCGTCGCAGCCTTCTTGGGTTTCAGGAGGCACAAACACACGTTATCACAATTATGGTGATACGCTGACACCTGCAAATAATTTTCAACGTAGTGGTTAATTGAAAAGCTCTGCGGCATACTTCTTGGAACAAGCCACTTACCTGTTCCCACGCAAACAGGAGTATATAGAACCATGGTGGATTTCCAGCTGATGAAGTAAAGGATTATTAAAGGAACGGGATGACCACGGGGATCATCGATAATTCTCTGAAACAGAATCCGCCCTTTTCACCTGCCAAACACATGCCCACTTCTCCTCTCTGGGGATAATAAAAACTAACCAGCGAACTGACAGAGGGCCTGACCCCCACCATCCACATCAACCACACAAAAAAATAAAAAGCGTACCCTCCAGCTACTAATTATAATGCTAACTTGCAAAATTTCCCTGCATTTTTAAACAATGGAAAATTGGTGGTGGGATGATACTTAGAAGAATGGCTTCTTGTCAGTCTCCTCTAACAAAAATAGGCAACACAAAGTCAGCTACTCCTCAGCTTAGTTATGTCCGTCGCAGCCTTCTTGGGTTTCAGGAGGCACAAACACACGTTATCACAATTATGGTGAAACGCTGAACACCTGCAAATAATTTTCAACGTAGTGTTTAATTGAAAAGCTCTGCGGCATACTTCTTGGAATAAGCCAGTTACCTGTTCCCACGCAAAGAGGAGTATATAGAACCATGGTGGATTTCCAGCTGATGAAGTAAAGGATTATTAAAGGAACGGGATGACCATGGGGATCATCGTTAATTCTCTGAAACAGAATGCGCTCTTTTCACCTGCCAAACACATGCCCACTTCTCCTCTCTGGGGATAATAAAAACTAACCAGCGAACTGACAGAGGGCCTAACCACCCCCCATCCACATCGACCACACACACAAAAAAAAAACCGTACCCTCCAGCTACTAATTATAATGCTAACTTGCAAAATTTCCCTGCATTTTAAAACAATGGAAAAATGGTGGTGGGATGATACTTAGAAGAATGGCTTCTTGTCAGTCTCCACTAACAAAAATAGGCAACACCAAGTCAGCTACTCCTCAGCATAGTTATGTCCGTCGCAGCCTTCTTGGGTTTCAGGAGGCACAAACACACGTTATCACAATTATGGTGAAACGCTGAAACCTGTAAATAATTTTCAACGTAGTGGTTAATTGAAAAGCTCTGCGGCATACTTCTTGGAACAAGCCAGTTACCTGTTTCCACGCAAAGAGGTGTATATAGAACCATGGTGGAATCCCAGCTGATGAAGCAAAGCATTCTTAAAGGAATGAGATGACCATGCGGATCCTGTTTAATTCTCTGAAACAGAATCCGCACTTTTCACCTCCCGAACACATGCCCACTACTCTTCTCTGGGGATAATAAAAACAAACCAGCGATCTGACAGAGGGCCTGAAAACCCATCCTGACCGACCCCACAAAACAAAAAAGTACCCTCCAGCTACTAATTATAATGCCAATTTGCAAAATTTCCTTGCATTTTTAAACAATGGAGAAATGATGGTGGGATGATACTTAGAAGAATGGCTTCTTGTCAGTCTCCACTGACAAAAATAGGCAACACCAAGTCAGCTACGCCTCAGTATAGTTATGTCCGTAGCAGCCATATTTGATTTCAGTAGGCACATACACACGTTATCACAATTATGGTGAAACGCTGAAAACCTGCAAAGGATTGTCAACATACTGGTTAATTGAAAAGCTCTGAGGCATACTTCTTGGAACTAGCCAGTTTCCTGTGCCCACGCATAGACAAGTATATAGAACCATGGTGGATTCCCAGCTCATGAAGCAAAGGATTCTTAAAGGAACGGGATTACCATGCGAATCCTGTTTAATTCTCTGAAACAGAATCCGCCCTTTTCACCTGCCAAACACATGCCCACCTCTCCTCTCTGAGGATAATAAAAACTAACCAGCGAACTGACAGAGGGCCTGACCAACACATCCACACCGACCCCACAGGAAAAAAAAAAAAAAACACCGTAGCCTCCACCTACTAATTATAATGCTAACTTGCAAAATTTCCCTGCATTTTAAAACAATGGAAAAATGGTGGTGGGATGATACTTAGAAGAATGGCTTCTTGTCAGTCTCCACTAACAAAAATAGGCAACACCAAGTCAGCTACGCCTCAGCATAGTTATGTCCGTCGCAGCCTTCTTGGGTTTCAGGAGGCACAAACAAAGGTTCTCACAATTATGGTGAAACGCTGAACACCTGCAAATAATTTTCAACGTAGTGGTTAATTGAAAAGCTCTGCGGCATACTTCTTGGAACAAGCCAGTTACCTGTTCCCACGCAAAGAGGAGTATATAGAACCATGGTGGATTTCCAGCTGATGAAGTAAAGGATTATTAAAGGAACGAGATGACCATGGGGATCATCGTTAATTCTCTGAAACAGAATCCGCCCTTTTCACCTGCCAAACACATGCCCACTTCTCCTCTCTGGGGATAATAAAAACTAACCAGTGAACTGACAGAGGGCCTGACCCCCACCATCCACATCGACCACACAAAAAAAAAAACCGTACCCTCCAGCTACTAATTATAATGCTAACTTGTAAAATTTCCCTGCATTTTAAAACAAAGGAAAAATGGTGGTGGGATGATACTTAGAAGAATGGCTTCTTGTCTGTCTCCACTAACAAAAATAGGCAACACCAAGTCAGCTACTCCTCAGCATAGTTATGTCCGTCGCAGCCTTCTTGGGTTTCAGGAGGCACAAACACACGTTATCACAATTATGGTGAAACGCTGAAAACCTGCAAATAATTTTCAACGTACTGGTTAATTGAAAAGCTCTGCGGCATACTTCTTGGAACAAGCCAGTTACCTGTTCCCACGCAAAGAGGAGTATATAGAACCATGGTGGATTTCCAGCTGATGAAGTAAAGGATTATTAAAGGAATGGGATGACCATGGGGATCATCGTTAATTCTCTGAAACAGAATCCGCCCTTTTCACCTGCCAAACACATGCCCACTTCTCCTCTCTGGGGATAATAAAAACTAACCAGTGAACTGACAGAGGGCCTGACCCCCACCATCCACATCGACCACACACAAAAAAAATCCGAACCCTCCAGCTACTAATTATAATGCTAACTTGCAAAATTTCCCTGCATTTTAAAACAATGGAAAAATGGTGGTAGGATGATACTTTGAAGAATGGCTTCTTGTCAGTCTCCACTAACAAAAATAGGCCACACCAAGTCAGCTAGGCCTCAGCATAGTTATGTCCGTCGCAGCCTTCTTGGGTTTCAGGAGGCACAAACACACGTTATCACAATTATGGTGAAACGCTGAACACCTGCAAATAATTTTCAACGTAGTGGTTAATTGAAAAGCTCTGCAGCATACTTCTTGGAACAAGCCAGTTACCTGTTCCACGCAAAGAGGAGTATATAGAACCATGGTGGAATCCCAGCTGATGAAGCAAAGGATTCTTAAAGGAATGAGATGACCATGCGGATCCTGTTTAATTCTCTGAAACAGAGTCCACCCTTTTCACCTGTCAAACACATGCCCACTACTCTTCTCTGGGGATAATAAAAACAAACCAGCGATCTGACAGAGGGCCTGAACACCCATCCTGACCGACCCCACAAAACAAAATAGTACCCTCCAGCTACTAATTATAATGCCAATTTGCAAAATTTCCCTGCATTTTTAAACAATGGAGAAATGATGGTGGGATGATACTTAGAAGAATGGCTTCTTGTCAGTCTCCACTGACAAAAATAGCCAACACCAAGTAAGCTACGCCTCAGCATAGTTATGTCCGTAGCAGCCATATTTGGTTTCAGTAGGCACATACACACGTTATCACAATTATGGTGAAACGCTGAAAACCTGCAAAGGATTTTCAACATACTGGTTAATTGAAAAGCTCTGCGGCATACTTCTTGGAACAAGCCAGTTAACTGTTCCCACGCAAAGAGGAGTATATAGAACCATGGTGGATTTCCAGCTGATGAAGTAAAGGATTATTAAAGGAATGGGATGACCACGGGGATCATCGATAATTCTCTGAAACAGAATCCGCCCTTTTCACCTGCCAAACACATGCCCACTTCTCCTCTCTGGGGATAATAAAAACTAACCAGCGAACTGACAGAGGGCCTGACCCCCACCATCCACATCAACCACACACACAAAAAAAAACCGTACCCTCCAGCTACTAATTATAATGCTAACTTGCAAAATTTCCCTGCATTTTAAAACAATGGAAAAATGGTGGTGGGATGATACTTAGAAGAATGGCTTCTTGTCAGTCTCCTCTAACAAAAATAGGCAACACAAAGTCAGCTACTCCTCAGCATAGTTATGTCCGTCGCAGCCTTCTTGGGTTTCAGGAGGCTCAAACACACGTTATCACAATTATGGTGAAACGCTGAACACCTGCAAATAATTTTCAACGTAGTGTTTAATTGAAAAGCTCTGCGGCATACTTCTTGGAATAAGCCAGTTACCTGTTCCCACGCAAAGAGGAGTATATAGAACCATGGTGGATTTCCAGCTGATGAAGTAAAGGATTATTAAAGGAACGGGATGACCATGGGGATCATCGTTAATTCTCTGAAACAGAATCCGCTCTTTTCACCTGCCAAACACATGCCCACTTCTCCTCTCTGGGGATAATGAAAACTAACCAGCGAACTTACAGAGGGCCTAACCACCCCCCATCCACATCGACCACACACACAAAAAAAAACCCGTACCCTCCAGCTACTAATTATAATGCTAACTTGCAAAATTTCCCTGCATTTTAAAACAATGGAAAAATGGTGGTGGGATGATACTTAGAATAATGGCTTCTTGTCAGTCTCCACTAACAAAAATAGGCAACACCAAGTCAGCTACTCCTCAGCATAGTTATGTCCGTCGCAGCCTTCTTGGGTTTCAGGAGGCACAAACACACGTTATCACAATTATGGTGAAACGCTGAAACCTGTAAATAATTTTCAACGTAGTGGTTAATTGAAAAGCTCTGCGGCATACTTCTTGGAACAAGCCAGGTATCTGTGTCCACGCGTAGAGGAGTATATAGAAACATGGTGGAATCCCAGCTGATGAAGCAAAGGATTCTTAAAGGAATGAGATGACCATGTCGATCCTGTTTAATTCTCTGAAACAGAATCCGCACTTTTCACCTGCCAAACACATGCCCACTACTCTTCTCTGGGGATAATAAAAACAAACCAGAGATCTGACAGAGGGCCTGAACACCCATCCTGACCGACCCCACAAAACAAAAAAGTACCCTCCAGCTACTAATTATTATGCCAATTTGCAAAATTTCCCTGCATTTTTAAACAATGGAGAAATGATGGTGGGATGATCCTTAGAAGAATGGCTTCTTGTCAGTCTCCACGGACAAAAATAGGCAACACCAAGTCAGCTACGCCTCAGCATAGTTATGTCCGTAGCAGCCATATTTGGTTTCAGTAGACACATACACACGTTATCACAATTATGGTGAAACGCTGAAAATCTGCAAAGGATTGTCAACATACTGGTTAATTGAAAAGCTCTGAGGCATACTTCTTGGAATTAGCCAGTTTCCTGTGCCCACGCATAGACAAGTATATAGAACCATGGTGGATTCCCAGTTCATGAAGCAAAGGATTCTTAAAGGAATGGGATTACCATGCGGATCCTGTTCAATTCTCTGAAACAGATCCGCAGTTTTCACCTGACATACTAATACCCACTTCTCCTCTCTGGGGATAATAAAAACCAACCGGGGAACTGACAGAGGGCCTGACGAACACATCCACACCGACCCCACAGGAAAAAAAAAAAAAAAAAAAAAAAACACCGTAGCCTCCAGCTACTAATTATAATGGTAACTTGCAAAATTTTCCTGCATTTTTAAACAATGGAAAAATGATGGTGAGATGATACTTACAAGAATGGATTCTTGTCAGACTCCACTAACAAAAATAGGCAAAACCAAGTCAGCTACTCCTCAGCATAGTTATGTCCGTCGCAGCCTTCTTGGCTTTCAAGAGGCACAAACAAACGTTATCACAATTATGGTGAAACGCTGAACACCTGCAAATAATTTTCAACGTAGTGGTTAATTGAAAAGCTCTGTGGCAAAACTTCTTGGAACAAGCCAGTTACTTGTTCCCACGCAAAGAGGAGTATATAGAACCATGGTGGATTTCCAGCTGATGAAATAAAGGAATATTAAAGAAACGGGATGACCATGGGGATCATCGTTAATTCTCTGAAACAGAATCCGCCCTTTTCACCTGCGAAACACATGCCCACTTCTCCTCTCTTGGGATAATAAAAACTAACCAGCGAACTGACAGAGGGCCTGAACCTCACCATCCACATCGACCACACAAAAAAAAAAAAAACCGTACCCTCCAGCTACTAATTATAATGCTAACTTGCAAAATTTCCCTGCATTTTAAAATAATGGAAAAATGGTGGTGGGATGATACTTAGAAGAATGGCTTCTTGTCAGTCTCCACTAACAAAAATAGGCAACACCAAGTCAGCTACTCCTCAGCATAGTTATGTCCGTCGCAGCCTTCTTGGGTTTCAGGAGGCACAAACAAAGGTTCTCACAATTATGGTGAAACGCTGAACACCTGCAAATAATTTTCAACGTAGTGGTTAATTGAAAAGCTCTGCGGCATACTTCTTGGAACAAGGCAGTTACCTGTTCCCACGCAAAGAGGAGTATAGAAAACCATGGTGGATTTCCAGCTGATGAAGTAAAGGATTATTAAAGGAACGGGATGACCATGGGGATCATCGTTAATTCTCTGAAACAGAATCCGCCCTTTTCACCTGCCAAACACATGCCCACTTCTCCTCTCTGGGGATAATAAAAACTAACCAGCGAACTGACAGAGGGCCTGACCCCCACGATCCACATCGACCACACACAAAAAAAAAACCGTACCCTCCAGCTACGAATTATAATGCTAACTTGCAAAATTTCCCTGCATTTTAAAACAATGGGAAAATGGCGGTGGGATGATACTTAGAAGAATGGCTTCTTGTCAGTCTCCACTAACAAAAATAGGCAACACCAAGTCAGCTACTCCTCAGCATAGTT
This sequence comes from Eulemur rufifrons, assembly GCF_041146395.1. Lineage (NCBI taxonomy): Eukaryota > Metazoa > Chordata > Mammalia > Primates > Lemuridae > Eulemur > Eulemur rufifrons. The sequence goes on along the minus strand of NC_091012.1, from coordinate 5,831,394 downwards.
ATGTCCGTCGCAGCCTTCTTGGGTTTCAGGAGGGACATACAAACGTTATCAAAATTATGGTGAAACGCTGAACACCTGCAAATAATTTTCAATGTACTGGTTAATTTGAAAACTCTCCAGCATAATTCTTGGAACAAGCCAGGTACCTGTGCCCACGCATAGAGGAGTATATAGAAACATGGTGGAATCCCAGCTGATGAAGCAAAGGATTCTTAAAGGAATGAGATGACCATGCGGATCTTGTTTAATTCTCTGAAACAGAATCCGCACTTTTCACCTGCCAAACACATGCCCACTACTCTTCTCTGGGGATAATAAAAACAAACCAGCGATCTGACAGAGGGCCTGAACTCCCATCCTGACCGACCCCACAAAACAAAAAAGTACCGTCCAGCTACTAATTATAATGCCAATTTGCAAAATTTCCCTGCATTTTTAAACAATGGAGAAATGACGGTGGGATGATACTTAGAAGAATGGCTTCTTGTCAGTCTCCACTGACAAAAATAGGCAACACCAAGTCAGCTACGCCTCAGCATAGTTATGTCCGTAGCAGCCATATTTGGTTTCAGTAGGCACATACACACGTTATCACAATTATGGTGAAACGCTGAAAACCTGCAAAGGATTGTCAACATACTGGTTAATTGAAAAGCTCTGAGGCATACTTCTTGGAACTAGCCAGTTTCCTCTGCCCACGCATAGACAAGTATATAGAACCATGGTGGATTCCCAGCTCATGAAGCAAAGGATTCTTAAAGGAACGGGATTACCATGCGGATCCTGTTTAATTCTCTGAAACAGATCCGCAGTTATCACCTGGCATAGTATTACCCAATTCTCCTCTCTGGAGATAATAAAACCAACCGGGGAACTGACAGAGGGCCTGACCAACACATCCACACCGACCCCACAGGAAAAAAAAAAAAAACACTGTAGCCTCCAGCTACTAATTATAATGCTAACTTGCAAAATTTCCCTGCATTTTAAAACAATGGAAAAATGGTGGTGGGATGATACTTAGAAGAATGGCTTCTTGTCAGTCTCCACTAACAAAAATAGGCAACACTAAGTCAGCTACTCCTCAGCATAGTTATGTCCGTCGCAGCCTTCTTGGGTTTCAGGAGGCACAAACAAAGGTTCTCACAATTATGGTGAAACGCTGAACACCTGCAAATAATTTTCAACGTAGTGGTTAATTGAAAAGCTCTGCGGCATACTTCTTGGAACAAGGCAGTTACCTGTTCCCACGCAAAAAGAGGAGTATATAGAACCATGGTGGATTTCCAGCTGATGAAGTAAAGGATTATTAAAGGAACGGGATGACCATGGGGATCATCGTTAATTCTCTGAAACAGAATCCGCCCTTCTCACCTGCCAAACACATGCCCACTTCTCCTCTCTGGGGATAATAAAAACTAACCAGCGAACTGACAGAGGGCCTGACCCCCCCCATGCACATCCACCACACACACAAAAAAAAAACCGTAACCTCCAGCTACTAATTATAATGCTAACTTGCAAAATTTCCCTGCATTTTAAAACAATGGAAAAATGGTGGTGGGATGATACTTAGAAGAATGGCTTCTTGTCAGTCTCCACTAACAAAAATAGGCAACACCAAGTCAGCTACTCCTCAGCATAGTTATGTCCGTCGCAGCCTTCTTGGGTTTCAGGAGGCACAAACAAAGGTTCTCACAATTATGGTGAAACGCTGAACACCTGCAAATAATTTTCAACGTAGTGGTTAATTGAAAAGCTCTGCGGCATACTTCTTGGAACAAGGCAGCTACCTGTTCCCACGCAAAGAGGAGTATATAGAACCATGGTGGATTTCCAGCTGATGAAGTAAAGGATTATTAAAGGAACGGGATGACCGTGGGGATCATCGTTAATTCTCTGAAACAGAATCCGCCGTTTTCACCTGCCAAACACATGCCCACTTCTCCTCTCTGGGGATAATAAAAACTAACCAGCGAACTGACAGAGGGCCTGACCCACCCCCATCCACATCGACCACACACAAAAAAAAAAACCGTACCCTCCAGCTACTAATTATAATGCTAACTTGCAAAATTTCCCTGCATTTTAAAACAATGGAAAAATGGTGGTGGGATCATACTTAGAAGAATGGCTTCTTGTCTGTCTCCACTAACAAAAATAGGCAACACCAAGTCAGCTACTCCTCAGCATAGTTATGTCCGTCGCAGCCTTCTTGGGTTTCAGGAGGGACATACAAACGTTATCAAAATTATGGTGAAACGCTGAAAACCTGCAAATAATTTTCAACGTACTGGTTAATTTGAAAACTCTCCAGCATACTTCTTGGAACAAGCCAGGTACCTGTGCCCACGCATAGAGGAGTATATAGAAACATGGTGGAATCCCAGCTGATGAAGCAAAGGATTCTTAAAGGAATGAGATGACCATGCGGATCCTGTTTAATTCTCTGAAACAGAATCCGCACTTTTCACCTGTCAAACACATGCCCACTACTCTTCTCTGGGGATATTAAAAACAAACCAGTGATCTGACAGAGGGCCTGAACACCCATCCTGACCGACCCCACAAAACAAAAAAGTACCCTCCAGCTACTAATTATAATGCCAATTTGCAAAATTTCCCTGCATTTTTAAACAATGGAGAAATGATGGTGGGATGATACTTAGAAGAATGGCTTCTTGTCAGTCTCCACTGACAAAAATAGGCAACACCAAGTCAGCTACGCCTCAGCATAGTTATGTCCGTAGCAGCCATATTTGGTTTCAGTAGGCACATACACACGTTATCACAATTATGGTGAAATGCTGAAAACCTGCAAAGGATGGTCAACATACTGGTTAATTGAAAAGCTCTGAGGCATACTTCTTGGAACTAGCCAGTTTCCTGTGCCCACGCATAGAAAAGTATATAGAACCATGGTGGATTCCCAGCTCATGAAGCAAAGGATTCTTAAAGGAACGGGATTACCATGCGGATCCTGTTTAATTCTCTGAAACAGATCCGCAGTTTTCACCTGCCATACTAATACCCACTTCTCCTCTCTGGGGATAATAAAAACCAACCGGGGAACTGACAGAGGGCCTGACCAGCACATCCACACCGACCCCACAGTAAAAAAAAAAAACAAAAAAACACCGTAGCGTCCAGCTACTAATTATAATGCTAACTTGGAAAATTTTCCTGCATTTTTAAACAATGGAAAAATGATGGTGAGATGATACTTACAAGAATGGATCCTTGTCAGTCTCCACTAACAAAAATAGGCAAAACCAAGTCAGCTACGCCTCAGCATAGTTATGTCCGTCGCAGCCTTCTTGGGTTTCAGGAGGCACAAACAAAGGTTCTCACAATTATGGTGAAACGCTGAACACCTGCAAATAATTTTCAACGTAGTGGTTAATTGAAAAGCTCTGCGGCATACTTCTTGGAACAAGGCAGTTACCTGTTCCCACGCAAAGAGGAGTATATAGAACCATGGTGGATTTCCAGCTCATGAAGTAAAGCATTATTAAAGGAAAGGGATGACCATGGGGATCATAGTTAATTCTCTGAAACAGAATCCGCCCTTTTCACCTGCCAAACACATGCCCACTTCTCCTCTCTGGGGATAATAAAAACTAACCAGCGAACTGACAGAGGGCCTGACCCCACCCATCCACATCCACCACACACACAAAAAAAAACCGTACCCTCCAGCTACTAATTATAATGCTAACTTGCAAAATTTCCCTGCCTTTTAAAACAATGGAAAAATGGTGGTGGGATGATACTTAGAAGAATGGCTTCTTGTCAAGTCTCCACTAACAAGAATAGGCAACACCAAGTCAGCTACTCCTCAGCATACTTATGTCCGTCGCTGCCTTCTTGGGTTTCAGGAGGCACAAACAAAGGTTCTCACAATTTTGGTGAAACGCTGAACATCTGCAAATAATTTTCAACGTAGTGGTTAATTGAAAAGCTCTGCGGCATACTTCTTGGAACAAGCGAGTTACCTGTTCCCACGCAAAGAGGAGTATATAGAACCATGGTGGATTTCCAGCTGATGAAGTAAAGGATTATTAAAGGAACGGGATGACCATGGGGATCATCGTTAATTCTCTGAAACAGAATTCGCCCTTTTCACCTGCCAAACACATGCCCACTTCTCCTCTCTGGGGATAATAAAAACTAACCAGCGAACTGACAGAGGGCCTGACCCCCACCATCTACATCGACCACACACAAAAAAAAAAACCGTACCCTCCAGCTACTAATTATAATGCTAACTTGCAAAATTTCCCTGCATTTTAAAACAATGGAAAAATGGTGGTGGGATGATACTTAGAAGAATGGCTTCTTGTCAGTCTCCTCTAACAAAAATAGGGAACACCAAGTCAGCTACTCCTCAGCATAGTTATGTCCGTCGCAGCCTTCTTGGGTTTCAGGAGGCACAAACACACGTTATCACAATTATGGTGAAACGCTGAACACCTGCAAATAATTTTCAACGTAGTGTTTAATTGAAAAGCTCTGCGGCATACTTCTTGGAATAAGCCAGTTACCTGTTCCCACGCAAAGAGGAGTATATAGAACCATGGTGGATTTCCAGCTGATGAAGTAAAGGATTATTAAAGGAACGGGATGACCATGAGGATCATCGTTAATTCTCTGAAACAGAATCCGCCCTTTTCACCTGCCAAACACATGCCCACTTCTCCTCTCTGGGGATAATAAAAACTAACCAGCGAACTGACAGAGGGCCTAACCACCCCCCATCCACATCGACCACACACACAAAAAAAAACCGTACCCTCCAGCTACTAATTATAATGCTAACTTGCAAAATTTCCCTGCATTTTAAAACAATGGAAAAATGGTGGTGGGATGATACTTAGAAGAATGGCTTCTTGTGAGTCTCCACTAACAAAAATAGGCAACACCAAGTCAGCTACTCCTCAGCATAGTTATGTCCGTCGCAGCCTTCTTGGGTTTCAGGAGGCACAAACACACGTTATCACAATTATGGTGAAACGCTGAAACCTGTAAATAATTTTCAACGTAGTGGTTAATTGAAAAGCTCTGCGGCATACTTCTTGGAACAAGCCAGTTACCTGTTTCCACGCAAAGAGGTGTATATAGAACCATGGTGGAATCCCAGCTGATGAAGCAAAGGATTCTTAAAGGAATGAGATGACCATGCGGATCCTGTTTAATTCTCTGAAACAGAATCCGCACTTTTCACCTCCCGAACACATGCCCACTACTCTTCTCTGGGGATAATAAAAACAAACCAGCGATCTGACAGAGGGCCTGAACACCCATCCTGACCGACCCCACAAAACAAAAAAGTACCCTCCAGCTACTAATTATAATTCCAATTTGCAAAATTTCCCTGCATTTTTAAACAATGGAGAAATGATGGTGGGATGATACTTAGAAGAATGGCTTCTTGTCAGTCTCCACTGACAAAAATAGGCAACACCAAGTCAGCTACGCCTCAGTATAGTTATGTCCGTAGCAGCCATATTTGATTTCAGTAGGCACATACACACGTTATCACAATTATGGTGAAACGCTGAAAACCTGCAAAGGATTGTCAACATACTGGTTAATTGAAAAGCTCTGAGGCATACTTCTTGGAACTAGCCAGTTTCCTGTGCCCACGCATAGACAAGTATATAGAACCATGGTGGACTCCCAGCTCATGAAGCAAAGGATTCTTAAAGGAACGGGATTACCATGAGGATCCTGTTTAATTCTCTGAAACAGAATCCGACCTTTTCACCTGCCAAACACATGCCCACTTCTCCTCTCTGGGGATAATAAAAACAAACCAGCGAACTGACAGAGGGCCTGACCAACACATCCACACCGACCACACAGGGAAAAAAAAAAAAAAAAACACCGTAGCCTCCACCTACTAATTATAATGCTAACTTGCAAAATTTCCCTGCATTTTAAAACAATGGAAAAATGATGGTGAGATGATACTTAGAAGAATGGCTTCTTGTCAGTCTCCACTAACAAAAATAGGCAACACCAAGTCAGCTACTCCTCAACATAGTTATGTCCGTCGCAGCCTTCTTGGGTTTCAGGAGGCACAAACAAAGGTTCTCACAATTATGGTGAAACGCTGAACACCTGCAAATAATTTTCAACGTAGTGGTTAATTGAAAAGCTCTGCGGCATACTTCTTGGAACAAGCCAGTTACCTGTTCCCACGCAAAGAGGAGTATACAGAACCATGGTGGATTTCCAGCTGATGAAGTAAAGGATTATTAAAGGAACGGGATGACCATGGGGATCATCGTTAATTCTCTGAAACAGAATCCGCCCTTTTCACCTGCCAAACACATGCCCACTTCTCCTCTCTGGGGATAATAAAAACTAACCAGCGAACTGACAGAGGGCCTGACCCCCCGCCCATCAACATCGACCACACACACAAAAAAAAAAAAACCGTACCCTCCAGCTACTAATTATAATGCTAACTTGCAAAATTTCCCTGCATTTTAAAACAATGGAAAAATGGTGGTGGGATCATACTTAGAAGAATGGCTTCTTGTCTGTCTCCACTAACAAAAATAGGCAACACCAAGTCAGCTACTCCTCAGCATAGTTATGTCCGTCGCAGCCTTCTTGGGTTTCAGGAGGGACATACAAACGTTATCAAAATTATGGTGAAACGCTGAACACCTGCAAATAATTTTCAACGTACTGGTTAATTTGAAAACTCTCCAGCATAATTCTTGGAACAAGCCAGGTACCTGTGCCCACGCATAGAGGAGTATATAGAATCATGGTGGAATCCCAGTTGATGAAGCAAAGGATTCTTAAAGGAATGAGATGACCATGCAGATCCTGTTTAATTCTCTGAAACAGAATCCGCACTTTTCACCAGCCAAACACATGCCCACTACTCTTCTCTGTGGATAATAAAAACAAACCAGCGATCTGACAGAGGGCCTGAACACCCATCCTGACCGACCCCACAAAACAAAAAAGTACCCTCCAGCTACTAATTATAATGCCAATTTGCAAAATTTCCCTGCATTTTTAAACAATGGAGAAATGATGGTGGGATGATACTTAGAAGAATGGCTTCTTGTCAGTCTCCACTGACAAAAATAGGCAACACCAAGTCAGCTACGCCTCAGCATAGTTATGTCCGTAGCAGCCATATTTGGTTTCAGTAGGCACATACACACATTATCACAATTATGGTGAAACGCTGAAAACCTGCAAAGGATTGTCAACATACTGGTTAATTGAAAAGCTCTGAGGCATACTTCTTGGAACAAGTCATTTACCTGTTCCCACGAAAAGAGAAGTATATAGTACCATGGTGGAATCCCAGCTCATGAAGCAAAGGATTCTTAAAGGAACGGGATTACCATGCGGATCCTGTTTAATTCTCTGAAACAGATCCGCAGTTTTCACCTGCCATACTAATACCCACTTCTCCTCTCTGGGGATAATAAAAACAAACCAGTGAACTGACAGAGGGCCTGACCAACACATCCACACCGACCCCACAGGAAAAAAAAAAAAAAAACACCGTAGCCTCCAGCTACTAATTATAATGCTAACTTGCAAAATTTCCCTGCATTTTTAAACAATGGAAAAATGATGGTGAGATGATACTTACAAGAATGGATTCTTGTCAGTCTCCACTAACAAAAATAGGCAACACCAAGTCAGCTACGCCTCAGCATAGTTATGTCCGTCGCAGCCTTCTTGGGTTTCAGGAGGCACAAACAAACGTTATCACAATTATGGTGAAACGCTGAACACCTGCAAATAATTTTCAACGTACTGGTTAATTGAAAAGCTCTGCGGCATACTTCTTGGAACAAGCCAGTTACCTGTCCCCACGCAAAGAGGAGTATATAGAACCATGGTGGATTTCCAGCTGATGAAGTAAAGGATTATTAAAGGAACGGGATGACCATGGGGATCATCGTTAATTCTCTGAAACAGAATCCGCCCTTTTCACCTGTCAAACACATGCCCACTTCTCCTCTCTGGGGATAATAAAAACAAACCAGCGAACTGACAGAGGGCCTGACCCCCACCATCCACATCGACCACACACACAAAAAAAACCGTACCCTCCAGCTACTAATTATAATGCTAACTTGCAAAATTTCCCTGCATTTTAAAACAATGGAAAAATGGTGGTGGGATGATACTTAGAAGAATGGCTTCTTGTCAGTCTCCACTAACAAAAATAGGCAACACCAAGTCAGCTACTCCTCAGCATAGTTATGTCCGTCGCAGCCTTCTTGGGTTTCAGGAGGCACAAACACACGTTATCACAATTATGGTGAAACGCTGAACACCTGCAAATAATTTTCAACGTAGTGGTTAATTGAAAAGCTCTGCGGCATACTTCTTGGAACAAGCCAGTTACCTGTTCCCACGCAAAGAGGAGTATATAGAACCATGGTGGATTTCCAGCTGATGAAGTAAAGGATTATTAAAGGAACGGGATGACCATGGGGATCATAGTTAATTCTCTGAAACAGAATCCGCCCTTTTCACCTGCCAAACACATGCCCACTTCTCCTCTCTGGGGATAATAAAAACTAACCAGCGAACTGACAGAGGGCCTGACCCCCCCATCCACTTCGACCACACACACAAAAAAATCCGAACCCTCCAGCTACTAATTATAATGCTAACTTGCAAAATTTCCCTGCATTTTAAAACAATGGAAAAATGGTGGTGGGATGATACTTAGAAGAATGGCTTCTTGTCAGTCTCCACTAACAAAAATAGGCCACACCAAGTCAGCTACGCCTCAGCATAGTTATGTCCGTCGCAGCCTTCTTGGGTTTCAGGAGGCACAAACACACGTTATCACAATTATGGTGAAACGCTGAACACCTGCAAATAATTTTCAACGTAGTGGTTAATTGAAAAGCTCTGCGGCATACTTCTTGGAACAAGGCAGTTACTTGTTCCCACGCAAAGAGGAGTATACAGAACCATGGTGGATTTCCAGCTGATGAAGTAAAGGATTATTAAAGGAACGGGATGACCATGTGGATCATCGTTAATTCTCTGAAACAGAATCCGCCTTTTCACCTGCCAAACACATGCCCACTTCTCCTCTCTGTGGATAATAAAAACTAACCAGCGAACTGACAGAGGGCCTGACCCCCCCCATCCACATCGACCACACACACAAAAAAAAACCGTACCCTCCAGCTACTAATTATAATGCTAACTTGCAAAATTTCCCTGCATTTTGAAACAATGGAAAAATGGTGGTGGGATCATACTTAGAAGAATGGCTTCTTGTCTGTCTCCACTAACAAAAATAGGCAACACCAAGTCAGCTACTCCTCAGCATAGTTATGTCCGTCGCAGCCTTCTTGGGTTTCAGGAAGGACATACAAACGTTATCAAAATTATGGTGAAACGCTGAAAACCTGCAAATAATTTTCAACGTACTGGTTAATTTGAAAACTCTCCAGCATAATTCTTGGAACAAGCCAGGTACCTGTGCCCACGCATAGAGGAGTATATAGAAACATGGTGGAATCCCAGCTGATGAAGCAAAGGACTCTTAAAGGAATGAGATGACCATGCGGATCCTGTTTAATTCTCTGAAACAGAATCCGCACTTTTCACCTGCCAAACACATGCCCACTACTCTTCTCTGGGGATAATAAAAACAAACCAGCGATCTGACAGAGGGCCTGAACACCCATCCTGACCGACCCCACAAAACAAAAAAGTACCCTCCAGCTACTAATTATAATGCCAATTTGCAAAATTTCCCTGCATTTTTAAACAATGGAGAAATGATGGTGGGATGATACTTAGAAGAATGGCTTCTTGTCAGTCTCCACTGACAAAAATAGGCAACACCAAGTCAGCTACGCCTCAGCATAGTTATGTCCGTAGCAGCCATATTTGGTTTCAGTAGGCACATACACACGTTATCACAATTATGGTGAAACGCTGAAAACCTGCAAAGGATTTTCAACATACTGGTTAATTGAAAAGCTCTCAGGCATACTTCTTGGAACTAGCCAGTTTCCTGTGCCCACGCATAGACAAGTATATAGAACCATGGTGGATTCCCAGCTCATGAAGCAAAGGATTCTTAAAGGAACGGGATTACCATACGGATCCCGTTTAATTCTCTGAAACAGATCCGCAGTTTTCACCTGCCATACTAATACCCACTTCTCCTCTCTGGGGATAATAAAAACCAACCGGGGAACTGACAGAGGGCCTGACCAACACATCCACACCGACCCCACAGGAAAAAAAAAAAAAAAAACACCGTAGCCTCCAGCTACTAATTATAATGCTAACTTGGAAAATTTCCCTGCATTTTAAAACAATGGAAAAATGGTGGTGGGATGATACTTAGAAGAATGGCTTCTTGTCAGTCTCCACGAACAAAAATAGGCAACACCAAGTCAGCTACTCCTCAGCATAGTTATGTCCGTCGCAGCCTTCTTGGGTTTCAGGAGGCACAAACACACGTTATCACAATTATGGTGAAACGCTGACACCTGCAAATAATTTTCAACGTAGTGGTTAATTGAAAAGCTCTGCGGCATACTTCTTGGAACAAGCCAGTTACCTGTTCCCACGCAAACAGGAGTATATAGAACCATGGTGGATTTCCAGCTGATGAAGTAAAGGATTATTAAAGGAACGGGATGACCATGGGGATCATCGTTAATTCTCTGAAACAGAATCCGCCCTTTTCACCTGCCAAACACATGCCCACTACTCTTCTCTGGGGATAATAAAAACAAACCAGCGATCTGACAGAGGGCCTGAACACCCATCCTGACTGACCCCACAAAACAAAAATGTACCCTCCAGCTACTAATTATAATGCCATTTGCAAAATTTCCCTGCATTTTTAAACAATGGAGAAATGATGGTGGGATGATACTTAGAAGAATGGCTTCTTGTCAGTCTCCACTGACAAAAATAGCCAACACCAAGTAAGCTACGCCTCAGCATAGTTATGTCCGTAGCAGCCATATTTGGTTTCAGTAGGCACATACACACGTTATCACAATTATGGTGAAACGCTGAAAACCTGCAAAGGATTTTCAACATACTGGTTAATTGAAAAGCTCTGCGGCATACTTCTTGGAACAAGCCAGTTACCTGTTCCCACGCAAAGAGGAGTATATAGAACCATGGTGGATTTCCAGCTGATGAAGAAAAGGATTATTAAAGGAACGGGACGACCATGGGGATCATCGTTAATTCTCAGAAACAGAATCCGCCCTTTTCACCTGCCAAACACATGCCCACTTCTCTTCTCTGGGGATAATAAAAACTAACCAGCGAACTGACAGAGGGCCTGACCCCCCCATCCACATCGACCACACACAAAAAAAAAAAACCGTACCCTCCAGCTACTAATTATAATGCTAACTTGCAAAATTTCCCTGCATTTTAAAACAATGGAAAAATGGTGGTGGGATGATACTTAGAAGAATGGCTTCTTGTCAGTCTCCACTAACAAAAATAGGCAACACCAAGTCAGCTACTCCTCAACATAGTTATGTCCGTCGCAGCCTTCTTGGGTTCCAGGAGGCACAAACAAAGGTTCTCACAATTATGGTGAAACGCTGAACACCTGCAAATAATTTTCAACGTAGTGGTTAATTGAAAAGCTCTGCGGCATACTTCTTGGAACAAGGCAGTTACCTGTTCCCACGCAAAGAGGAGTATATAGAACCATGGTGGATTTCCAGCTGATGAAGTAAAGGATTATTAAAGGAACGGGATGACCATGGGGATCATCGTTAATTCTCTGAAACAGAATCCGCCCTTTTCACCTGCCAAACACATGCCCACTTCTACTCTCTGGGGATAATAAAAACTAACCAGCGAACTGACAGAGGGCCTTACCCCCCGTCCATCAACATCGACCACACACACAAAAAAAAAAAAACCGTACCCTCCAGCTACTAATTATAATGCTAACTTGCAAAATTTCCCTGCATTTTAAAACAATGGAAAAATGGTGGTGGGATCATACTTAGAAGAATGGCTTCTTGTCTGTCTCCACTAACAAAAATAGGCAACACCAAGTCAGCTACTCCTCAGCATAGTTATGTCCGTCGCAGCCTTCTTGGGTTTCAGGAGGGACATACAAACGTTATCAAAATTATGGTGAAACGCTGAACACCTGCAAATAATTTTCAACGTACTGGTTAATTTGAAAACTCTCCAGCATAATTCTTGGAACAAGCCAGGTACCTGTGCCCACGCATAGAGGAGTATATAGAAACATGGTGGAATCCCAGTTGATGAAGCAAAGGATTCTTAAAGGAATGAGATGACCATGCAGATCCTGTTTAATTCTCTGAAACAGAATCCGCACTTTTCACCAGCCAAACACATGCCCACTACTCTTCTCTGGGGATAATAAAAACAAACCAGCGATCTGACAGAGGGCCTGAACACCCATCCTGACCGACCCCACAAAACAAAAAAGTACCCTCCAGCTACTAATTATAATGCCAATTTGCAAAATTTCCCTGCATTTTTAAACAATGGAGAAATGATGGTGGGATGATACTTAGAAAAATGGCTTCTTGTCAGTCTACACTGACAAAAATAGGCAACACCAAGTCAGCTACGCCTCAGCATAGTTATGTCCGTAGCAGCCATATTTGATTTCAGTAGGCACATACACACATTATCACAATTATGGTGAAACGCTGAAAACCTGCAAAGGATTGTCAACATACTGGTTAATTGAAAAGCTCTGAGGCATACTTCTTGGAACAAGCCAGTTACCTGTTCCCACGCAAAGAGAAGTATATAGTACCATGGTGGAATCCCAGCTCATGAAGCAAAGGATTCTTAAAGGAACGGGATTACCATGCGGATCCTGTTTAATTCTCTGAAACAGATCCGCAGTTTTCACCTGCCATACTAATACCCACTTCTCCTCTCTGGGGATAATAAAAACAAACCAGTGAACTGACAGAGGGCCTGACCAACACATCCACACCGACCCCACAGGAAAAAAAAAAAAAAAAAACACCGTAGCCTCCAGCTACTAATTATAATGCTAACTTGCAAAATTTCCCTGCATTTTTAAACAATGGAAAAATGATGGTGAGATGATACTTACAAGAATGGATTCTTGTCAGTCTCCACTAACAAAAATAGGCAACACCAAGTCAGCTACGCCTCAGCATAGTTATGTCCGTCGCAGCCTTCTTGGGTTTCAGGAGGCACAAACAAACGTTATCACAATTATGGTGAAACGCTGAACACCTGCGAATAATTTTCAACGTACTGGTTAATTGAAAAGCTCTGCGGCATACTTCTTGGAACAAGCCAGTTACCTGTCCCCACGCAAAGAGGAGTATATAGAACCATGGTGGATTTCCAGCTGATGAAGTAAAGGATTATTAAAGGAACGGGATGACCATGGGGATCATCGTTAATTCTCTGAAACAGAATCCGCCCTTTTCACCTGTCAAACACATGCCCACTTCTCCTCTCTGGGGATAATAAAAACAAACCAGCGAACTGACAGAGGGCCTGACCCCCACCATCCACATCGACCACACACACAAAAAAAACCGTACCCTCCAGCTACTAATTATAATGCTAACTTGCAAAATTTCCCTGCATTTTAAAACAATGGAAAAATGGTGGTGGGATGATACTTAGAAGAATGGCTTCTTGTCTGTCTCCGCTAACAAAAATAGGCAACACCAAGTCAGCTACTCCTCAGCATAGTTATGTCCGTCGCAGCCTTCTTGGGTTTCAGGAGGCACAAACACACGTTATCACAATTATGGTGAAACGCTGAACACCTGCAAATAATTTTCAACGTAGTGGTTAATTGAAAAGCTCTGCGGCATACTTCTTGGAACAAGCCAGTTACCTGTTCCCATGCAAAGAGGAGTATATAGAACCATGGTGGATTTCCAGCTGATGAATTAAAGGATTATTAAAGGAACGGGATGACCATGGGGATCATCGTTAATTCTCTGAAACAGAATCCGCCCTTTTCACCTGCCAAACACATGCCCACTTCTCCTCTCTGGGGATAATAAAAACTAACCAGTGAACTGACAGAGGGCCTGACCCCCACCATCCACATTGACCACACAAAAAAAAAAACCGTACCCTCCAGCTACTAATTATAATGCTAACTTGCAAAATTTCCCTGCATTTTAAAACAATGGAAAAATGGTGGTGGGATGATACTTAGTAGAATGGCTTCTTGTCAGTCTCCACTAACAAAAATAGGCAACACCAAGTCAGCTACTCCTCAGCATAGTTATGTCCGTCGCAGCCTTCTTGGGTTTCAGGAGGCACAAACACACGTTATCACAATTATGGTGAAACGCTGAACACCTGCAAATAATTTTCAACGTACTGGTTAATTGAAAAGCTCTGCGGCATACTTCTTGGAACAAGCCAGTTACCTGTTCCCACGCAAAGAGGAGTATATAGAACCATGGTGGATTTCCAGCTGATGAAGTAAAGGATTATTAAAGGAATGGGATGACCATGGGGATCATCGTCAATTCTCTGAAACAGAATCCGCCCTTTTCACCTGCCAAACACATGCCCACTTCTCCTCTCTGGGGATAATGAAAACTAACCAGCGAACTGACAGAGGGCCTGACCCCCACCATCCACATCAACCACACACACAAAAAAAAACCGTACCCTCCAGCTACTAATTATAATGCTAACTTGCAAAATTTCCCTGCATTTTAAAACAATGGAAAAATGGTGGTGGGATGATACTTAGAAGAATGGCTTCTTGTCAGTCTCCACTAACAAAAATAGGCAACACCAAGTCAGCTACTCCTCAGCATAGTTATGTCCGTCGCAGCCTTCTTGGGTTTCAGGAGGCACAAACACACGTTATCACAATTATGGTGAAACGCTGAAACCTGTAAATAATTTTCAACGTAGTGGTTAATTGAAAAGCTCTGCGGCATACTTCTTGGAACAAGCCAGTTACCTGTTTCCACGCAAAGAGGTGTATATAGAACCATGGTGGAATCCCAGCTGATGAAGCAAAGGATTCTTAAAGGAATGAGATGACCATGCGGATCCTGTTTAATTCTCTGAAACAGAATCCGCACTTTTCACCTCCCGAACACATGCCCACTACTCTTCTCTGGGGATAATAAAAACAAACCAGCGATCTGACAGAGGGCCTGAACACCCATCCTGACCGACCCCACAAAACAAAAAAGTACCCTCCAGCTACTAATTATAATGCCAATTTGCAAAATTTCCCTGCATTTTTAAACAATGGAGAAATGATGGTGGGATGATACTTAGAAGAATGGCTTCTTGTCAGTCTCCACTGACAAAAATAGGCAACACCAAGTCAGCTACGCCTCAGTATAGTTATGTCCGTAGCAGCCATATTTGATTTCAGTAGGCACATACACACGTTATCACAATTATGGTGAAACGCTGAAAACCTGCAAAGGATTGTCAACATACTGGTTAATTGAAAAGCTCTGAGGCATACTTCTTGGAACTAGCCAGTTTCCTGTGCCCACGCATAGACAAGTATATAGAACCATGGTGGATTCCCAGCTCATGAAGCAAAGGATTCTTAAAGGAACGGGATTACCATGAGGATCCTGTTTAATTCTCTGAAACAGAGTCCGCCCTTTTCACCTGCCAAACACATGCCCACTTCTCCTCTCTGGGGATAATAAAAACAAACCAGCGAACTGACAGAGGGCCTGACCAACACATCCACACCGACCACACAGGGAAAAAAAAAAAAAAAACACCGTAGCCTCCAGCTACTAATTATAATGCTAACTTGCAAAATTTCCCTGCATTTTAAAACAATGGAAAAATGGTGGTGGGATGATACGTAGAAGAATGGCTTCTTGTCAGTCTCCACTAACAAAATAGGCAACACCAAGTCAGCTACTCCTCAACATAGTTATGTCCGTCGCAGCCTTCTTGGGTTTCAGGAGGCACAAACAAAGGTTCTCACAATTATGGTGAAACGCTGAACACCTGCAAATAATTTTCAACGTAGTGGTTAATTGAAAAGCTCTGCGGCATACTTCTTGGAACAAGGCAGTTACCTGTTCCCACGCAAAGAGGAGTATACAGAACCATGGTGGATTTCCAGCTGATGAAGTAAAGGATTATTAAAGGAACGGGATGACCATGGGGATCATCGTTAATTCTCTGAAACAGAATCCGCCCTTTTCACCTGCCAAACACATGCCCACTTCTCCTCTCTGGGGATAATAAAAACTAACCAGCGAACTGACAGAGGGCCTGACTCCCCCATCCACTTCGACCACACACAAAAAAAAATCCGAACCCTCCAGCTACTAATTATAATGCTAACTTGCAAAATTTCCCTGCATTTTAAAACAATGGAAAAATGGTGGTGGGATGATACTTAGAAGAATGGCTTCTTGTCAGTCTCCACTAACAAAAATAGGCCACACGAAGTCAGCTACGCCTCAGCATAGTTATGTCCGTCGCAGCCTTCTTGGGTTTCAGGAGGCACAAACACACGTTATCACAATTATGGTGAAACGCTGAACACCTGCAAATAATTTTCAACGTAGTGGTTAATTGAAAAGCTCTGCGGCATACTTCTTGGAACAAGGCAGTTACTTGTTCCCACGCAAAGAGGAGTATACAGAACCATGGTGGATTTCCAGCTGATGAAGTAAAGGATTATTAAAGGAACGGGATGACCATGTGGATCATCGTTAATTCTCTGAAACAGAATCCGCCCTTTTCACCTGCCAAACACATGCCCACTTCTCCTCTCTGTGGATAATAAAAACTAACCAGCGAACTGACAGAGGGCCTGACCCCCCCCATCCACATCGACCACACACACAAAAAAAAAACCGTACCCTCCAGCTACTAATTATAATGCTAACTTGCAAAATTTCCCTGCATTTTGAAACAATGGAAAAATGGTGGTGGGATCATACTTAGAAGAATGGCTTCTTGTCTGTCTCCACTAACAAAAATAGGCAACACCAAGTCAGCTACTCCTCAGCATAGTTATGTCCGTCGCAGCCTTCTTGGGTTTCAGGAAGGACATACAAACGTTATCAAAATTATGGTGAAACGCTGAAAACCTGCAAATAATTTTCAACGTACTGGTTAATTTGAAAACTCTCCAGCATAATTCTTGGAACAAGCCAGGTACCTGTGCCCATGCATAGAGGAGTATATGGAAACATGGTGGAATCCCAGCTGATGAAGCAAAGGACTCTTAAAGGAATGAGATGACCATGCGGATCCTGTTTAATTCTCTGAAACAGAATCCGCACTTTTCACCTGCCAAACACATGCCCACTACTCTTCTCTGGGGATAATAAAAACAAACCAGCGATCTGACAGAGGGCCTGAACACCCATCCTGACCGACCCCACAAAACAAAAAAGTACCGTCCAGCTACTAATTATAATGCCAATTTGCAAAATTTCCCTGCATTTTTAAACAATGGAGAAATGATGGTGGGATGATACTTAGAAGAATGGCTTCTTGTCAGTCTCCACTGACAAAAATAGGCAACACCAAGTCAGCTACGCCTCAGCATAGTTGTGTCCGTAGCAGCCATATTTGGTTTCAGTAGGCACATACACACGTTATCACAATTATGGTGAAACGCTGAAAACCTGCAAAGGATTTTCAACATACTGGTTAATTGAAAAGCTCTCAGGCATACTTCTTGGAACTAGCCAGTTTCCTGTGCCCACGCATAGACAAGTATATAGAACCATGGTGGATTCCCAGCTCATGAAGCAAAGGATTCTTAAAGGAACGGGATTACCATACGGATCCCGTTTAATTCTCTGAAACAGATCCGCAGTTTTCACCTGCCATACTAATACCCACTTCTCCTCTCTGGGGATAATAAAAACCAACCGGGGAACTGACAGAGGGCCTGACCAACACATCCACACCGACCCCACAGGAAAAAAAAAAAAAAAAACACCGTAGCCTCCAGCTACTAATTATAATGCTAACTTGGAAAATTTCCCTGCATTTTAAAACAATGGAAAAATGGTGGTGGGATGATACTTAGAAGAATGACTTCTTGTCAGTCTCCACTAACAAAAATAGGCAACACCAAGTCAGCTACTCCTCAGCATAGTTATGTCCGTCGCAGCCTTCTTGGGTTTCAGGAGGCACAAACACACGTTATCACAATTATGGTGAAACGCTGACACCTGCAAATAATTTTCAACGTAGTGGTTAATTGAAAAGCTCTGCGGCATACTTCTTGGAACAAGCCAGTTACCTGTTCCCACGCAAACAGGAGTATATAGAACCATGGTGGATTTCCAGCTGATGAAGTAAAGGATTATTAAAGGAACGGGATGACCATGGGGATCATCGTTAATTCTCTGAAACAGAATCCACCCTTTGCACCTGCCAAACACATGCCCACTTCTCCTCTCTGGGGATAATAAAAACTAACCAGCGAACTGACAGAGGGCCTGACCCCCACCATCCACATCAACCACACACAAAAAAAAAACCGTACCCTCCAGCTACTAATTATAATGCTAACTTGCAAAATTTCCCTGCATTTTAAAACAATGGAAAAATGGTGGTGGGATGATACTTAGAAGAATGGCTTCTTGTCAGTCTCCTCTAACAAAAATAGGGAACACCAAGTCAGCTACTCCTCAGCATAGTTATGTCCGTCGCAGCCTTCTTGGGTTTCAGGAGGCACAAACACACGTTATCACAATTATGGTGAAACGCTGAACACCTGCAAATAATTTTCAGCATAGTGGTTAATTGAAAAGCTCTGCGGCATACTTCTTGGAACAAGCCAGTTACCTGTTCCCACGCAAAGAGGAGTATATAGAACCATGGTGGATTTCCAGCTGATGAAGTAAAGGATTATTAAAGGAACGGGATGACCATGGGGATCATCGTTAATTCTCTGAAACAGAATCCGCCCTTTTCACCTGCCAAACACATGCCCACTACTCTTCTCTGGGGATAATAAAAACAAACCAGCGATCTGACAGAGGGCCTGAACACCCATCCTGACCGACCCCACAAAACAAAAATGTACCCTCCAGCTACTAATTATAATGCCAATTTGCAAAATTTCCCTGCATTTTTAAACAATGGAGAAATGATGGTGGGATGATACTTAGAAGAATGGCTTCTTGTCAGTCTCCACTGACAAAAATAGCCAACACCAAGTAAGCTACGCCTCAGCATAGTTATGTCCGTAGCAGCCATATTTGGTTTCAGTAGGCACATACACACGTTATCACAATTATGGTGAAACGCTGAAAACCTGCAAAGGATTTTCAACATACTGGTTAATTGAAAAGCTCTGCGGCATACTTCTTGGAACAAGCCAGTTACCTGTTCCCACGCAAAGAGGAGTATATAGAACCATGGTGGATTTCCAGCTGATGAAGAAAAGGATTATTAAAGGAACGGGACGACCATGGGGATCATCGTTAATTCTCAGAAACAGAATCCGCCCTTTTCACCTGCCAAACACATGCCCACTTCTCTTCTCTGGGGATAATAAAAACTAACCAGCGAACTGACAGAGGGCCTGACAACCCCATCCACATCGACCACACACAAAAAAAAAAAACCGTACCCTCCAGCTACTAATTATAATGCTAACTTGCAAAATTTCCCTGCATTTTAAAACAATGGAAAAATGGTGGTGGGATGATACTTAGAAGAATGGCTTCTTGTCAGTCTCCACTAACAAAAATAGGCAACACCAAGTCAGCTACTCCTCAACATAGTTATGTCCGTCGCAGCCTTCTTGGGTTTCAGGAGGCACAAACAAAGGTTCTCACAATTATGGTGAAACGCTGAACACCTGCAAATAATTTTCAACGAAGTGGTTAATTGAAAAGCTCTGCGGCATACTTCTTGGAACAAGGCAGTTACCTGTTCCCACGCAAAGAGGAGTATATAGAACCATGGTGGATTTCCAGCTGATGAAGTAAAGGATTATTAAAGGAACGGGATGACCATGGGGATCATCGTTAATTCTCTGAAACAGAATCCGCCCTTTTCACCTGCCAAACACATGCCCACTTCTCCTCTGGGGATAATAAAAACTAACCAGCGAACTGACAGAGGGCCTGACCCCCCGCCCATCAACATCGACCACACACACACACAAAAAAAAACGTACCCTCCAGCTACTAATTATAATGCTAACTTGAAAAATTTCCCTGCATTTTAAAACAATGGAAAAATGGTGGTGGGATCATACTTAGAAGAATGGCTTCTTGTCTGTCTCCACTAACAAAAATAGGCAACACCAAGTCAGCTACTCCTCAGCATAGTTATGTCCGTCGCAGCCTTCTTGGGTTTCAGGAGGACATACAAACGTTATCAAAATTATGGTGAAACGCTGAACACCTGCAAATAATTTTCAACGTACTGGTTAATTTGAAAACTCTCCAGCATAATTCTTGGAACAAGCCAGGTACCTGTGCCCACGCATAGAGGAGTATATAGAAACATGGTGGAATCCCAGTTGATGAAGCAAAGGATTCTTAAAGGAATGAGATGACCATGCAGATCCTGTTTAATTCTCTGAAACAGAATCCGCACTTTTCACCAGCCAAACACATGCCCACTACTCTTCTCTGGGGATAATAAAAACAAACCAGCGATCTGACAGAGGGCCTGAACACCCATCCTGACCGACCCCACAAAACAAAAAAGTACCCTCCAGCTACTAATTATAATGCCAATTTGCAAAATTTCCCTGCATTTTTAAACAATGGAGAAATGATGGTGGGATGATACTTAGAAGAATGGCTTCTTGTCAGTCTCCACTGACAAAAATAGCCAACACCAAGTCAGCTACGCCTCAGCATAGTTATGTCCGTAGCAGCCATATTTGGTTTCAGTAGGCACATACACACATTATCACAATTATGGTGAAACGCTGAAAACCTGCAAAGGATTGTCAACATACTGGTTAATTGAAAAGCTCTGAGGCATACTTCTTGGAACAAGCCAGTTACCTGTTCCCACGCAAAGAGAAGTATATAGTACCATGGTGGAATCCCAGCTCATGAAGCAAAGGATTCTTAAAGGAACGGGATTACCATGCGGATCCTGTTTAATTCTCTGAAACAGATCCGCAGTTTTCACCTGCCATACTAATACCCACTTCTCCTCTCTGGGGATAATAAAAACAAACCAGTGAACTGACAGAGGGCCTGACCAACACATCCACACCGACCCCACAGGAAAAAAAAAAAAAAAAAACACCGTAGCCTCCAGCTACTAATTATAATGCTAACTTGCAAAATTTCCCTGCATTTTTAAACAATGGAAAAATGATGGTGAGATGATACTTACAAGAATGGATTCTTGTCAGTCTCCACTAACAAAAATAGGCAACACCAAGTCAGCTACGCCTCAGCATAGTTATGTCCGTCGCAGCCTTCTTGGGTTTCAGGAGGCACAAACAAACGTTATCACAATTATGGTGAAACGCTGAACACCTGCAAATAATTTTCAACGTACTGGTTAATTGAAAAGCTCTGCGGCATACTTCTTGGAACAAGCCAGTTACCTGTCCCCACGCAAAGAGGAGTATATAGAACCATGGTGGATTTCCAGCTGATGAAGTAAAGGATTATTAAAGGAACGGGATGACCATGGGGATCATCGTTAATTCTCTGAAACAGAATCCGCCCTTTTCACCTGTCAAACACATGCCCACTTCTCCTCTCTGGGGATAATAAAAACAAACCAGCGAACTGACAGAGGGCCTGACCCCCACCATCCACATCGACCACACACACAAAAAAAACCGTACCCTCCAGCTACTAATTATAATGCTAACTTGCAAAATTTCCCTGCATTTTAAAACAATGGAAAAATGGTGGTGGGATGATACTTAGAAGAATGGCTTCTTGTCTGTCTCCACTAACAAAAATAGGCCACACCAAGTCAGCTACTCCTCAGCATAGTTATGTCCGTCGCAGCCTTCTTGGGTTTCAGGAGGCACAAACACACGTTATCACAATTATGGTGAAACGCTGAACACCTGCAAATAATTTTCAAAGTAGTGGTTAATTGAAAAGCTCTGCGGCATACTTCTTGGAACAAGCCAGTTACCTGTTCCCATGCAAAGAGGAGTATATAGAACCATGGTGGATTTCCAGCTGATGAAGTAAAGGATTATTAAAGGAACGGGATGACCATGGGGATCATAGTTAATTCTCTGAAACAGAATCCGCCCTTTTCACCTGCCAAACACATGCCCACTTCTCCTCTCTGGGGATAATAAAAACTAACCAGCGAACTGACAGAGGGCCTGACCCCCCCATCCACTTCGACCACACACACAAAAAAATCCGAACCCTCCAGCTACTAATTATAATGCTAACTTGAAAAATTTCCCTGCATTTTAAAACAATGGAAAAATGGTGGTGGGATGATACTTAGAAGAATGGCTTCTTGTCAGTCTCCACTAACAAAAATAGGCAACACCAAGTCAGCTACTCCTCAGCTTAGTTAGGTCCGTCGCAGCCTTCTTGGGTTTCAGGAGGCACAAACACACGTTATCACAATTATGGTGAAACGCTGACACCTGCAAATAATTTTCAACGTAGTGGTTAATTGAAAAGCTCTGCGGCATACTTCTTGGAACAAGCCACTTACCTGTTCCCACGCAAACAGGAGTATATAGAACCATGTTGGATTTCCAGCTGATGAAGTAAAGGATTATTAAAGGAACGGGATGACCACGGGGATCATCGATAATTCTCTGAAACAGAATCCGCCCTTTTCACCTGCCAAACACATGCCCACTTCTCCTCTCTGGGGATAATAAAAACTAACCAGCGAACTGACAGAGGGCCTGACCCCCACCATCCACATCAACCACACAAAAAAATAAAAAGCGTACCCTCCAGCTACTAATTATAATGCTAACTTGCAAAATTTCCCTGCATTTTTAAACAATGGAAAAATGGTGGTGGGATGATACTTAGAAGAATGGCTTCTTGTCAGTCTCCTCTAACAATAATAGGCAACACATAGTCAGCTACTCCTCAGCTTAGTTATGTCCGTCGCAGCCTTCTTGGGTTTCAGGAGGCACAAACACACGTTATCACAATTATGGTGAAACGCTGAACACCTGCAAATAATTTTCAACGTACTGGTTAATTGAAAAGCTCTGCGGCATACTTCTTGGAATAAGCCAGTTACCTGTTCCCACGCAAAGAGGAGTATATAGAACCATGGTGGATTTCCAGCTGATGAAGTAAAGGATTATTAAAGGAACGGGATGACCATGGGGATCATCGTTAATTCTCTGAAACAGAATCCGCTCTTTTCACCTGCCAAACACATGCCCACTTCTCCTCTCTGGGGATAATAAAAACTAACCAGCGAACTGACAGAGGGCCTAACCACCCCCCATCCACATCGACCACACACACAAAAAAAAAACCGTACCCTCCAGCTACTAATTATAATGCTAACTTGCAAAATTTCCCTGCATTTTAAAACAATGGAAAAATGGTGGTGGGATGATACTTAGAAGAATGGCTTCTTGTCAGTCTCCACTAACAAAAATAGGCAACACCAAGTCAGCTACTCCTCAGCATAGTTATGTCCGTCGCAGCCTTCTTGGGTTTCAGGAGGCACAAACACACGTTATCACAATTATGGTGAAACGCTGAAAGCTGTAAATAATTTTCAACGTAGTGGTTAATTGAAAAGCTCTGCGGCATACTTCTTGGAACAAGCCAGTTACCTGTTTCCACGCAAAGAGGTGTATATAGAACCATGGTGGAATCCCAGCTGATGAAGCAAAGGATTCTTAAAGGAATGAGATGACCATGCGGATCCTGTTTAATTCTCTGAAACAGAATCCGCACTTTTCACCTCCCGAACACATGCCCACTACTCTTCTCTGGGGATAATAAAAACAAACCAGCGATCTGACAGAGGGCCTGAACACCCATCCTGACCGACCCCACAAAACAAAAAAGTACCCTCCAGCTACTAATTATAATGCCAATTTGCAAAATTTCCTTGCATTTTTAAACAATGGAGAAATGATGGTGGGATGATACTTAGAAGAATGGCTTCTTGTCAGTCTCCACTGACAAAAATAGGCAACACCAAGTCAGCTACGCCTCAGTATAGTTATGTCCGTAGCAGCCATATTTGATTTCAGTAGGCACATACACACGTTATCACAATTATGGTGAAACGCTGAAAACCTGCAAAGGATTGTCAACATACTGGTTAATTGAAAAGCTCTGAGGCATACTTCTTGGAACTAGCCAGTTTCCTGTGCCCACGCATAGACAAGTATATAGAACCATGGTGGATTCCCAGCTCATGAAGCAAAGGATTCTTAAAGGAACGGGATTACCATGCGGATCCTGTTTAATTCTCTGAAACAGAATCTGCCCTTTTCACCTGCCAAACACATGCCCACCTCTCCTCTCTGAGGATAATAAAAACTAACCAGCGAACTGACAGAGGGCCTGACCAACACATCCACACCGACCCCACAGGAAAAAAAAAAAAAAAACACCGTAGCCTCCACCTACTAATTATAATGCTAACTTGCAAAATTTCCCTGCATTTTAAAACAATGGAAAAATGGTGGTGGGATGATACTTAGAAGAATGGCTTCTTCTCAGTCTCCACTAACAAAAATAGGCAACACCAAGTCAGCTACGCCTCAGCATAGTTATGTCCGTCGCAGCCTTCTTGGGTTTCAGGAGGCACAAACAAACGTTATCACAATTATGGTGAAACGCTGAACACCTGCAAATAATTTTCAACGTAGTGGTTAATTGAAAAGCTCTGCGGCATACTTCTTGGAACAAGCCAGTTACCTGTTCCCACGCAAAGAGGAGTATATAGAACCATGGTGGATTTCCAGCTGATGAAGTAAAGGATTATTAAAGGAACGGGATGACCATGGGGATCATCGTTAATTCTCTGAAACAGAATCCGCCCTTTTCACCTGCCAAACACATGCCCACTTCTCCTCTCTGGGGATAATAAAAACTAACCAGTGAACTGACAGAGGGCCTGACCCCCACCATCCACATCGACCACACACAAAAAAAAACCGTACCCTCCAGCTACTAATTATAATGCTAACTTGTAAAATTTCCCTGCATTTTAAAACAATGGAAAAATGGTGGTGGGATGATACTTAGAAGAATGGCTTCTTGTCAGTCTCCACTAACAAAAATAGGCAACACCAAGTCAGCTACTCCTCAGCATAGTTATGTCCGTCGCAGCCTTCTTGGGTTTCAGGAGGCACAAACACACGTTATCACAATTATGGTGAAACGCTGAAAACCTGCAAATAATTTTCAACGTACTGGTTAATTGAAAAGCTCTGCGGCATACTTCTTGGAACAAGCCAGTTACCTGTTCCCACGCAAAGAGGAGTATATAGAACCATGGTGGATTTCCAGCTGATGAAGTAAAGGATTATTAAAGGAATGGGATGACCATGGGGATCATCGTTAATTCTCTGAAACAGAATCCGCCCTTTTCACCTGCCAAACACATGCCCACTTCTCCTCTCTGGGGATAATAAAAACTAACCAGTGAACTGACAGAGGGCCTGACCCCCACCATCCACATCAACCACACACAAAAAAAATCCGAACCCTCCAGCTACTAATTATAATGCTAACTTGCAAAATTTCCATGCATTTTAAAACAATGGAAAAATGGTGGTAGGATGATACTTTGAAGAATGGCTTCTTGTCAGTCTCCACTAACAAAAATAGGCCACACCAAGTCAGCTAGGCCTCAGCATAGTTATGTCCGTCGCAGCCTTCTTGGGTTTCAGGAGGCACAAACACACGTTATCACAATTATGGTGAAACGCTGAACACCTGCAAATAATTTTCAACGTAGTGGTTAATTGAAAAGCTCTGCGGCATACTTCTTGGAACAAGCCAGTTACCTGTTCCACGCAAAGAGGAGTATATAGAACCATGGTGGAATCCCAGCTGATGAAGCAAAGGATTCTTAAAGGAATGAGATGACCATGCGGATCCTGTTTAATTCTCTGAAACAGAGTCCACCCTTTTCACCTGTCAAACACATGCCCACTACTCTTCTCTGGGGATAATAAAAACAAACCAGCGATCTGACAGAGGGCCTGAACACCCATCCTGACCGACCCCACAAAACAAAATAGTACCCTCCAGCTACTAATTATAATGCCAATTTGCAAAATTTCCCTGCTTTTTTAAACAATGGAGAAATGATGGTGGGATGATACTTAGAAGAATGGCTTCTTGTCAGTCTCCACTGACAAAAATAGCCAACACCAAGTAAGCTACGCCTCAGCATAGTTATGTCCGTAGCAGCCATATTTGGTTTCAGTAGGCACATACACACGTTATCACAATTATGGTGAAACGCTGAAAACCTGCAAAGGATTTTCAACATACTGGTTAATTGAAAAGCTCTGCGGCATACTTCTTGGAACAAGCCAGTTACCTGTTCCCACGCAAAGAGGAGTATATAGAACCATGGTGGATTTCCAGCTGATGAAGTAAAGGATTATTAAAGGAATGGGATGACCACGGGGATCATCGATAATTCTCTGAAACAGAATCCGCCCTTTTCACCTGCCAAACACATGCCCACTTCTCCTCTCTGGGGATAATAAAAACTAACCAGCGAACTGACAGAGGGCCTGACCCCCACCATCCACATCATCCACACAAAAAAAAAAAAACCGTACCCTCCAGCTACTAATTATAATGCTAACTTGCAAAATTTCCCTGCATTTTAAAACAATGGAAAAATGGTGGTGGGATGATACTTAGAAGAATGGCTTCTTGTCAGTCTCCTCTAACAAAAATAGGCAACACAAAGTCAGCTACTCCTCAGCATAGTTATGTCCGTCGCAGCCTTCTTGGGTTTCAGGAGGCACAAACACACGTTATCACAATTATGGTGAAACGCTGAACACCTGCAAAGAATTTTCAACGTAGTGTTTAATTGAAAAGCTCTGCGGCATACTTCTTGGAATAAGCCAGTTACCTGTTCCCACGCAAAGAGGAGTATATAGAACCATGGTGGATTTCCAGCTGATGAAGTAAAGGATTATTAAAGGAACGGGATGACCATGGGGATCATCGTTAATTCTCTGAAACAGAATCCGCTCTTTTCACCTGCCAAACACATGCCCACTTCTCCTCTCTGGGGATAATAAAAACTAACCAGCGAACTGACAGAGGGCCTAACCACCCCCCATCCACATCGACCACACACACAAAAAAAAAACCGTACCCTCCAGCTACTAATTATAATGCTAACTTGCAAAATTTCCCTGCATTTTAAAACAATGGAAAAATGGTGGTGGGATGATACTTAGAAGAATGGCTTCTTGTCAGTCTCCACTAACAAAAATAGGCAACACCAAGTCAGCTACTCCTCAGCATAGTTATGTCCGTCGCAGCCTTCTTGGGTTTCAGGAGGCACAAACACACGTTATCACAATTATGGTGAAACGCTGAAAGCTGTAAATAATTTTCAACGTAGTGGTTAATTGAAAAGCTCTGCGGCATACTTCTTGGAACAAGCCAGTTACCTGTTTCCACGCAAAGAGGTGTATATAGAACCATGGTGGAATCCCAGCTGATGAAGCAAAGGATTCTTAAAGGAATGAGATGACCATGCGGATCCTGTTTAATTCTCTGAAACAGAATCCGCACTTTTCACCTCCCGAACACATGCCCACTACTCTTCTCTGGGGATAATAAAAACAAACCAGCGATCTGACAGAGGGCCTGAACACCCATCCTGACCGACCCCACAAAACAAAAAAGTACCCTCCAGCTACTAATTATAATGCCAATTTGCAAAATTTCCTTGCATTTTTAAACAATGGAGAAATGATGGTGGGATGATACTTAGAAGAATGGCTTCTTGTCAGTCTCCACTGACAAAAATAGGCAACACCAAGTCAGCTACGCCTCAGTATAGTTATGTCCGTAGCAGCCATATTTGATTTCAGTAGGCACATACACACGTTATCACAATTATGGTGAAACGCTGAAAACCTGCAAAGGATTGTCAACATACTGGTTAATTGAACAGCTCTGAGGCATACTTCTTGGAACTAGCCAGTTTCCTGTGCCCACGCATAGACAAGTATATAGAACCATGGTGGATTCCCAGCTCATGAAGCAAAGGATTCTTAAAGGAACGGGATTACCATGCGGATCCTGTTTAATTCTCTGAAACAGAATCCGCCCTTTTCACCTGCCAAACACATGCCCACCTCTCCTCTCTGAGGATAATAAAAACTAACCAGCGAACTGACAGAGGGCCTGACCAACACATCCACACCGACCCCACAGGAAAAAAAAAAAAAAACACCGTAGCCTCCACCTACTAATTATAATGCTAACTTGCAAAATTTCCCTGCATTTTAAAACAATGGAAAAATGGTGGTGGGATGATACTTAGAAGAATGGCTTCTTCTCAGTCTCCACTAACAAAAATAGGCAACACCAAGTCAGCTACGCCTCAGCATAGTTATGTCCGTCGCAGCCTTCTTGGGTTTCAGGAGGCACAAACAAACGTTATCACAATTATGGTGAAACGCTGAACACCTGCAAATAATTTTCAACGTAGTGGTTAATTGAAAAGCTCTGCGGCATACTTCTTGGAACAAGCCAGTTACCTGTTCCCACGCAAAGAGGAGTATATAGAACCATGGTGGATTTCCAGCTGATGAAGTAAAGGATTATTAAAGGAACGGGATGACCATGGGGATCATCGTTAATTCTCTGAAACAGAATCCGCCCTTTTCACCTGCCAAACACATGCCCACTTCTCCTCTCTGGGGATAATAAAAACTAACCAGTGAACTGACAGAGGGCCTGACCCCCACCATCCACATCGACCACACACAAAAAAAAACCGTACCCTCCAGCTACTAATTATAATGCTAACTTGTAAAATTTCCCTGCATTTTAAAACAATGGAAAAATGGTGGTGGGATGATACTTAGAAGAATGGCTTCTTGTCAGTCTCCACTAACAAAAATAGGCAACACCAAGTCAGCTACTCCTCAGCATAGTTATGTCCGTCGCAGCCTTCTTGGGTTTCAGGAGGCACAAACACACGTTATCACAATTATGGTGAAACGCTGAAAACCTGCAAATAATTTTCAACGTACTGGTTAATTGAAAAGCTCTGCGGCATACTTCTTGGAACAAGCCAGTTACCTGTTCCCACGCAAAGAGGAGTATATAGAACCATGGTGGATTTCCAGCTGATGAAGTAAAGGATTATTAAAGGAATGGGATGACCATGGGGATCATCGTTAATTCTCTGAAACAGAATCCGCCCTTTTCACCTGCCAAACACATGCCCACTTCTCCTCTCTGGGGATAATAAAAACTAACCAGTGAACTGACAGAGGGCCTGACCCCCACCATCCACATCAACCACACACAAAAAAAATCCGAACCCTCCAGCTACTAATTATAATGCTAACTTGCAAAATTTCCATGCATTTTAAAACAATGGAAAAATGGTGGTAGGATGATACTTTGAAGAATGGCTTCTTGTCAGTCTCCACTAACAAAAATAGGCCACACCAAGTCAGCTAGGCCTCAGCATAGTTATGTCCGTCGCAGCCTTCTTGGGTTTCAGGAGGCACAAACACACGTTATCACAATTATGGTGAAACGCTGAACACCTGCAAATAATTTTCAACGTAGTGGTTAATTGAAAAGCTCTGCGGCATACTTCTTGGAACAAGCCAGTTACCTGTTCCACGCAAAGAGGAGTATATAGAACCATGGTGGAATCCCAGCTGATGAAGCAAAGGATTCTTAAAGGAATGAGATGACCATGCGGATCCTGTTTAATTCTCTGAAACAGAGTCCACCCTTTTCACCTGTCAAACACATGCCCACTACTCTTCTCTGGGGATAATAAAAACAAACCAGCGATCTGACAGAGGGCCTGAACACCCATCCTGACCGACCCCACAAAACAAAATAGTACCCTCCAGCTACTAATTATAATGCCAATTTGCAAAATTTCCCTGCTTTTTTAAACAATGGAGAAATGATGGTGGGATGATACTTAGAAGAATGGCTTCTTGTCAGTCTCCACTGACAAAAATAGCCAACACCAAGTAAGCTACGCCTCAGCATAGTTATGTCCGTAGCAGCCATATTTGGTTTCAGTAGGCACATACACACGTTATCACAATTATGGTGAAACGCTGAAAACCTGCAAAGGATTTTCAACATACTGGTTAATTGAAAAGCTCTGCGGCATACTTCTTGGAACAAGCCAGTTACCTGTTCCCACGCAAAGAGGAGTATATAGAACCATGGTGGATTTCCAGCTGATGAAGTAAAGGATTATTAAAGGAATGGGATGACCACGGGGATCATCGATAATTCTCTGAAACAGAATCCGCCCTTTTCACCTGCCAAACACATGCCCACTTCTCCTCTCTGGGGATAATAAAAACTAACCAGCGAACTGACAGAGGGCCTGACCCCCACCATCCACATCAACCACACACAAAAAAAAAAAACCGTACCCTCCAGCTACTAATTATAATGCTAACTTGCAAAATTTCCCTGCATTTTAAAACAATGGAAAAATGGTGGTGGGATGATACTTAGAAGAATGGCTTCTTGTCAGTCTCCTCTAACAAAAATAGGCAACACAAAGTCAGCTACTCCTCAGCATAGTTATGTCCGTCGCAGCCTTCTTGGGTTTCAGGAGGCACAAACACACGTTATCACAATTATGGTGAAACGCTGAACACCTGCAAAGAATTTTCAACGTAGTGTTTAATTGAAAAGCTCTGCGGCATACTTCTTGGAATAAGCCAGTTACCTGGTCCCACGCAAAGAGGAGTATATAGAACCATGGTGGATTTCCAGCTGATGAAGTAAAGGATTATTAAAGGAACGGGATGACCATGGGGATCATCGTTAATTCTCTGAAACAGAATCCGCTCTTTTCACCTACCAAACACATGCCCACTTCTCCTCTCTGGGTATAATGAAAACTAACCAGCGAACTGACAGAGGGCCTAACCACCCCCCATCCACATCGACCACACACACAAAAAAAAGACCGTACCCTCCAGCTACTAATTATAATGCTAACTTGCAAAATTTCCCTGCATTTTAAAACAATGGAAAAATGGTGGTGGGATGATACTTAGAAGAATGGCTTCTTGTCAGTCTCCACTAACAAAAATAGGCAACACCAAGTCAGCTACTCCTCAGCATATTTATGTCCGTCGCAGCCTTCTTGGGTTTCAGGAGGCACAAACACACGTTATCACAATTATGGTGAAACGCTGAAACCCGTAAATAATATTCAACGTAGTGGTTAATTGAAAAGCTCTGCGGCATACTTCTTGGAACAAGCCAGGTATCTGTGTCCACGCGTAGAGGAGTATATAGAAACATGGTGGAATCCCAGCTGATGAAGCAAAGGATTCTTAAAGGAATGAGATGACCATGTCGATCCTGTTTAATTCTCTGAAACAGAATCCGCACTTTTCACCTGCCAAACACATGCCCACTACTCTTCTCTGGGGATAATAAAAACAAACCAGAGATCTGACAGAGGGCCTGAACACCCATCCTGACCGACCCCACAAAACAAAAAAGTACCCTCCAGCTACTAATTATAATGCCAATTTGCAAAATTTCCCTGCATTTTTAAACAATGGAGAAATGATGGTGGGATGATACTTAGAAGAATGGCTTCTTGTCAGTCTCCACGGACAAAAATAGGCAACACCAAGTCAGCTACGCCTCAGCATAGTTATGTCCGTAGCAGCCATATTTGGTTTCAGTAGGCACATACACACGTTATCACAATTATGGTGAAACGCTGAAAACCTGCAAAGGATTGTCAACATACTGGTTAATTGAAAAGCTCTGAGGCATACTTCTTGGAATTAGCCAGTTTCCTGTGCCCACGCATAGACAAGTATATAGAACCATGGTGGATTCCCAGTTCATGAAGCAAAGGATTCTTAAAGGAACGGGATTACCATGCGGATCCTGTTTAATTCTCTGAAACAGATCCGCAGTTTTCACCTGCCATACTAATACCCAATTCTCCTCTCTGGGGATAATAAAAACCAACCGGGGAACTGACAGAGGGCCTGACGAACACATCCACACCGACCCCACAGGAAAAAAAAAAAAAAAAAAAAAAAAAACACCGTAGCCTCCAGCTACTAATTATAATGGTAACTTGCAAAATTTTCCTGCATTTTTAAACAATGGAAAAATGATGGTGAGATGATACTTACAAGAATGGATTCTTGTCAGACTCCACTAACAAAAATAGGCAAAACCAACTCAGCTACTCCTCAGCATAGTTATGTCCGTCTCAGCCTTCTTGGCTTTCAGGAGGCACAAACAAACGTTATCACAATTATGGTGAAACGCTGAACACCTGCAAATAATTTTCAACGTAGTGGTTAATTGAAAAGCTCTGTGGCAAAACTTCTTGGAACAAGCCAGTTACTTGTTCCCACGCAAAGAGGAGTATATAGAACCATGGTGGATTTCCAGCTGATGAAATAAAGGAATATTAAAGAAACGGGATGACCATGGGGATCATCGTTAATTCTCTGAAACAGAATCCGCCCTTTTCACCTGCCAAACACATGCCCACTTCTCCTTTCTGGGGATAATAAAAACTAACCAGCGAACTGACAGAGGGCCTGAACCTCACCATCCACATCGACCACACAAAAAAAAAAATAAACCGTACCCTCCAGCTACTAATAAAAATGCTAACTTGCAAAATTTCCCTGCATTTTAAAATAATGGAAAAATGGTGGTGGGATGATACTTAGAAGAATGGCTTCTTGTCAGTCTCCACTAACAAAAATAGGCAACACCAAGTCAGCTACTCCTCAGCATAGTTATGTCCGTCGCAGCCTTCTTGGGTTTCAGGAGGCACAAACAAAGGTTCTCACAATTATGGTGAAACGCTGAACACCTGCAAATAATTTTCAACGTAGTGGTTAATTGAAAAGCTCTGCGGCATACTTCTTGGAACAAGGCAGTTACCTGTTCCCACGCAAAGAGGAGTATAGAAAACCATGGTGGATTTCCAGCTGATGAAGTAAAGGATTATTAAAGGAACGGGATGACCATGGGGATCATCGTTAATTCTCTGAAACAGAATCCACCATTTTCACCTGCCAAACACATGCCCACTTCTCCTCTCTGGGGATAATAAAAACTAACCAGCGAACTGACAGAGGGCCTGACCCCCACCATCCACATCGACCACACACAAAAAAAAAAACCGTACCCTCCAGCTACTAATTATAATGCTAACTTGCAAAATTTCCCTGCATTTTAAAACAATGGAAAAATGGTGGTGGGATGATACTTAGAAGAATGGCTTCTTGTCAGTCTCCACTAACAAAAATAGGCAACACCAAGTCAGCTACTCCTCATCATAGTTATGTCCGTCGCAGCCTTCTTGGGTTTCAGGAGGCACAAACAAAGGTTCTCACAATTATGGTGAAACGCTGAACACCTGCAAATAATTTTTAACGTAGTGGTTAATTGAAAAGCTCTGCGGCATACTTCTTGGAACAAGCCAGTTACCTGTTCCCACGCAAAGAGGAGTATATAGAACCATGGTGGATTTCCAGCTGATGAAGTAAAGGATTATTAAAGGAACGGGATGACCATGGGGATCATCGTTAATTCTCTGAAACAGAATCCGCCCTTTTCACCTGCCAAACACATGCCCACTTCTCCTCTCTGGGGATAATAAAAACTAACCAGCGAACTGACAGAGGGCCTGACCCCCACGATCCACATCGACCACACACAAAAAAAAAACCGTACCCTCCAGCTACGAATTATAATGCTAACTTGCAAAATTTCCCTGCATTTTAAAACAATGGGAAAATGGCGGTGGGATGATACTTAGAAGAATGGCTTCTTGTCAGTCTCCACTAACAAAAATAGGCAACACCAAGTCAGCTACTCCTCAGCATAGTTATGTCCGTCGCAGCCTTCTTGGGTTTCAGGAGGGACATACAAACGTTATCAAAATTATGGTGAAACGCTGAACACCTGCAAATAATTTTCAATGTACTGGTTAATTTGAAAACTCTCCAGCATAATTCTTGGAACAAGCCAGGTACCTGTGCCCACGCATAGAGGAGTATATAGAAACATGGTGGAATCCCAGCTGATGAAGCAAAGGATTCTTAAAGGAATGAGATGACCATGCGGATCTTGTTTAATTCTCTGAAACAGAATCCGCACTTTTCACCTGCCAAACACATGCCCACTACTCTTCTCTGGGGATAATAAAAACAAACCAGCGATCTGACAGAGGGCCTGAACTCCCATCCTGACCGACCCCACAAAACAAAAAAGTACCGTCCAGCTACTAATTATAATGCCAATTTGCAAAATTTCCCTGCATTTTTAAACAATGGAGAAATGATGGTGGGATGATACTTAGAAGAATGGCTTCTTGTCAGTCTCCACTGACAAAAATAGGCAACACCAAGTCAGCTACGCCTCAGCATAGTTATGTCCGTAGCAGCCATATTTGGTTTCAGTAGGCACATACACACGTTATCACAATTATGGTGAAACGCTGAAAACCTGCAAAGGATTGTCAACATACTGGTTAATTGAAAAGCTCTGAGGCATACTTCTTGGAACTAGCCAGTTTCCTCTGCCCACGCATAGACAAGTATATAGAACCATGGTGGATTCCCAGCTCATGAAGCAAAGGATTCTTAAAGGAACGGGATTACCATGCGGATCCTGTTTAATTCTCTGAAACAGATCCGCAGTTTTCACCTGCCATACTAATACCCACTTATCCTCTCTGGGGATAATAAAAACCAACCGGGGAACTGACAGAGGGCCTGACCAACACATCCACACCGACCCCACAGGAAAAAAAAAAAACAAAAAAACACCGTAGCGTCCAGCTACTAATTATAATGCTAACTTGCAAAATTTTCCTGCATTTTTAAACAATGGAAAAATGATGGTGAGATGATACTTACAAGAATGGATCCTTGTCAGTCTCCACTAACAAAAATAGGCAAAACCAAGTCAGCTACGCCTCAGCATAGTTATGTCCGTCGCAGCCTTCTTGGGTTTCAGGAGGCACAAACAAAGGTTCTCACAATTATGGTGAAACGCTGAACACCTGCAAATAATTTTCAACGTAGTGGTTAATTGAAAAGCTCTGCGGCATACTTCTTGGAACAAGCCAGTTACCTGTTCCCACGCAAAGAGGAGTATATAGAACCATGGTGGATTTCCAGCTCATGAAGTAAAGCATTATTAAAGGAAAGGGATGACCATGGGGATCATAGTTAATTCTCTGAAACAGAATCCGCCCTTTTCACCTGCCAAACACATGCCCACTTCTCCTCTCTGGGGATAATAAAAACTAACCAGCGAACTGACAGAGGGCCTGACCCCACCCATCCACATCCACCACACACACAAAAAAAAACCGTACCCTCCAGCTACTAATTATAATGCTAACTTGCAAAATTTCCCTGCATTTTAAAACAATGGAAAAATGGTGGTGGGATGATACTTAGAAGAATGGCTTCTTGTCAAGTCTCCACTAACAAGAATAGGCAACACCAAGTCAGCTACTCCTCAGCATACTTATGTCCGTCGCTGCCTTCTTGGGTTTCAGGAGGCACAAACAAAGGTTCTCACAATTATGGTGAAACGCTGAACATCTGCAAATAATTTTCAACGTATTGGTTAATTGAAAAGCTCTGCGGCATACTTCTTGGAACTAGCCAGTTACCTGTTCCCACGCAAAGAGGAGTATATAGAACCATGGTGGATTTCCAGCTGATGAAGTAAAGGATTATTAAAGGAACGGGATGACCATGGGGATCATCGTTAATTCTCTGAAACAGAATTCGCCCTTTTCACCTGCCAAACACATGCCCACTTCTCCTCTCTGGGGATAATAAAAACTAACCAGCGAACTGACAGAGGGCCTGACCCCCACCATCCACATCGACCACACACAAAAAAAAAAACCGTACCCTCCATCTACTAATTATAATGCTAACTTGCAAAATTTCCCTGCATTTTAAAACAATGGAATAATGGTGGTGGGATGATACTTAGAAGAATGGCTTCTTGTCAGTCTCCACTAACAAAAACAGGCAACACCAAGTCAGCTACTCCTCAGCATAGTTATGTCCGTCGCAGCCTTCTTGGGTTTCAGGAGGCACAAACACACGTTATCACAATTATTGTGAAACGCTGAACACCTGCAAATAATTTTCAACGTAGTGGTTAATTGAAAAGCTCTGCGGCATACTTCTTGGAACAAGCCAGTTACCTGTTCCCACGCAAAGAGGAGTATATAGAACCATGGTGGATTTCCAGCTCATGAAGTAAAGCATTATTAAAGGAAAGGGATGACCATGGGGATCATAGTTAATTCTCTGAAACAGAATCCGCCCTTTTCACCTGCCAAACACATGCCCACTTCTCCTCTCTGGGGATAATAAAAACTAACCAGCGAACTGACAGAGGGCCTGACCCCCCCCATCCACATCCACCACACACACAAAAAAAAACCGTACCCTCCAGCTACTAATTATAATGCTAACTTGCAAAATTTCCCTGCATTTTAAAACAATGGAAAAATGGTGGTGGGATGATACTTAGAAGAATGGCTTCTTGTCAGTCTCCACTGACAAAAATAGGCAACACCAAGTCAGCTACTCCTCAGCATAGTTATGTCCGTCGCTGCCACCTTGGGTTTCAGGAGGCACAAACAAAGGTTCTCACAATTATGGTGAAACGCTGAACATCTGCAAATAATTTTCAACGTAGTGGTTAATTGAAAAGCTCTGCGGCATACTTCTTGGAACAAGGCAGTTACCTGTTCCCACGCAAAGAGGAGTATATAGAAACATGGTGGATTTCCAGCTGATGAAGTAAAGGATTATTAAAGGAACGGGATGACCATGGGGATCATCGTTAATTCTCTGAAACAGAATCCGCCCTTTTCACCTGCCAAACACATGCCCACTTCTCCTCTCTGGGGATAATAAAAACTAACCAGCGAACTGACAGAGGGCCTGACCCCCACCATCCACATCGACCACACACAAAAAAAAAAACCGTACCCTCCAGCTACTAATTATAATGCTAACTTGCAAAATTTCCCTGCATTTTAAAACAATGGAAAAATGGTGGTGGGATGATACTTAGAAGAATGGCTTCTTGTCAGTCTCCACTAACAAAAATAGGCAACACCAAGTCAGCTACTCCTCAGCATAGTTATGTCCGTCGCAGCCTTCTTGGGTTTCAGGAGGCACAAACAAAGGTTCTCACAATTATGGTGAACCGCTGAACACCTGCAAATAATTTTCAACGTAGTGGTTAATTGAAAAGCTCTGCGGCATACTTCTTGGAACAAGGCAGTTATCTGTTCCCACGCTAAGAGGAGTATATAGAACCATGGTGCATTTCCAGCTGATGAAGTAAAGGATTATTAAAGGAACGGGATGACAATGGGGATCATCGTTAATTCTCTAAACAGAATCCGCCCTTTTCACCTGCCAAACACATGCCCACTTCTCCTCTCTGGGGATAATAAAAACTAACCAGCGAACTGACAGAGGGCCTGACCCCCCCCATCCACTTCGACCACACACAAAAAAAAAAAAAACCGTACCCTCCAGCTACTAATTATAATGCTAACTTGCAAAATTTCCCTGCATTTTAAAACAATGGAAAAATGGTGGTTTGATCATACTTAGAAGAATGGCTTCTTGTCTGTCTCCACTAACAAAAATAGGCAACACCAAGTCAGCTACTCCTCAGCATAGTTATGTCCGTCGCAGCCTTCTTGGGTTTCAGGAGGGACATACAAACGTTATCAAAATTATGGTGAAACGCTGAAAACCTGCAAATAATTTTCAACGTACTGGTTAATTTGAAAACTCTCCAGCATAATTCTTGGAACAAGCTAGGTACCTGTGCCCACGCATAGAGGAGTATATAGAAACATGGTGGAATCCCAGCTGATGAAGCAAAGGATTCTTAAAGGAATGAGATGACCATGCGGATCCTGTTTAATTCTCTGAAACAGAATCCGCACTTTTCACCTTCCAAACACATGCCCACTACTCTTCTCTGGGGATTATAAAAACAAACCAGCGATCTGACAGAGGGCCTGAACACCCATCCTGACCGACCCGACAAAAAAAAAAAGTACCCTCCAGCTACTAATTATAACGCCAATTTGCAAAATTTCCCTGCATTTTTAAACAATGGAGAAATGATGGTGGGATGATACTTAGAAGAATGGCTTCTTGTCAGTCTCCACGGACAAAAATAGGCAACACCAAGTCAGCTACGCCTCAGCATAGTTATGTCCGTAGCAGCCATATTTGGTTTCAGTAGGCACATACACACGTTATCACAATTATGGTGAAACGCTGAAAACCTGCAAAGGATTGTCAACATACTGGTTAATTGAAAAGCTCTGAGGCATACTTCTTGGAACTAGCCAATTTCCTGTGCCAATGCATAGACAAGTATATAGAACCATGGTGGATTCCCAGCTCATGAAGCAAAGGATTCTTAAAGGAACGGGATTACCATGCGGATCCTGTTTAATTCTCTGAAACAGATCCGCAGTTTTCACCTGCCATACTAATACCCACTTCTCCTCTCTGGGGATAATAAAAACCAACCGGGGAACTGACAGAGGGCCTGACCAACACATCCAAACCGACCCCACAAGAAAAAAAAAAAAAAAAAACACCGTACCCTCCAGCTACTAATTATAATGCTAACTTGCAAAATTTCCCTGCATTTTAAAACAATGGAAAAATGGTGGTGGGATGACACTTAGAAAAATGGCTTCTTGTCAGTCTCCACTAACAAAAATAGGCAACACCAAGTCAGCTACTCCTCAGCATAGTTATATCCGTCGCAGCCTTCTTGGGTTTCAGGAGGCACAAACAAAGGTTCTCACAATTATGGTGAAACGCTGAACACCTGCAAATAATTTTCAACGTAGTGGTTAATTGAAAAGCTCTGCGGCATACTTCTTGGAACAAGCCAGTTACCTGTTCCCACGCAAAGAGGAGTATAGAGAACCATGGTGGATTTCCAGCTGATGAAGTAAAGGATTATTAAAGGAAAGGGATGACCATGGGGATCATCGTTAATTCTCTGAAACAGAATCCGCCCTTTTCACCTGCCAAACACATGGCCACTTCTCCTCTCTGGGGATAATAAAAACTAACCAGTGAACTGACAGAGGGCCTGACCCCCCCCCATCCACATCGACCACACAAAAAAAAAAAAACCGTACCCTCCAGCTACTAATTATAATACTAACTTGCAAAATTTCCCTGCATTTTAAAACAATGGAAAAATGGTGGTGGGATGATACTTAGAAGAATGGCTTCTTGTCAGTCTCCACTAACAAAAATAGGCAACACCAAGTCAGCTACTCCTCAGCATAGTTATGTCCGTCGCAGCCTTCTTCTGCATTTTAAAACAATGGAAAAATGGTGGTGGGATGATACTAGAAGAATGGCTTCTTGTCAGTCTCCACTAACAAAAATAGGCAACACCAAGTCAGCTACTCCTCAGCATAGTTATGTCCGTCGCAGCCTTCTTGGGTTTCAGGAGGCACAAACAAAGGTTCTCACAATTATGGTGAAACGCTGAACACCTGCAAATAATTTTCAACGTAGTGGTTAATTGAAAAGATCTGCAGCATACTTCTTGGAACAAGGCAGTTACCTGTTCCCACGCAAAGAGGAGTATAGAAAACCATGGTGGATTTCCAGCTGATGAAGTAAAGGATTATTAAAGGAAAGGGATGACCATGGGGATCATCGTTAATTCTCTGAAACAGAATCCGCCCTTTTCACCTGCCAAACACATGCCCACTTCTCCTCTCTGGGGATAATAAAAACTAACCAGCGAACTGACAGAGGGCCTGACCCCCCCATCCACATCGACCACACACACAAAAAAAAACCGTACCCTCCAGCTCCTAATTATAATGCTAACTTGCAAAATTTCCCTGCATTTTAAAACAATGGAAAAATTGTGGTGGGATGAGACTTAGAAGAATGGCTTCTTGTCAGTCTCCACTAACAAAAATAGGCAACACCAAGTCAGCTACTCCTCAGCATAGTTATGTCTGTCGCAGCCTTCTTGGGTTTCAGGAGGCACAAACAAAGGTTCTCACAATTATGGTAAAACGCTGAACACCTGCAAATAATTTTCAACGTAGTGGTTATTTGAAAAGCTCTGCGGCATACTTCTTGGAACAAGCCAGTTACCTGTTCCCACGCAAAGAGGAGTATATAGAACCATGGTGGATTTCCAGCTGATGAAGTAAAGGATTATTAAAGGAAAGTGATGACCACGGGGATCATCGTTAATTCTCTGAAACAGAATCCGACCTTTTCACCTGCCAAACACATGCCCACTTCTCCTCTCTGGGGATAATGAAAACTAACCAGCGAACTGACAGAGGGCCTGACCCCCCCCATCCACATGGACCACACACAAAAAAAAAAACCGTACCCTCCAGCTACTAATTATAATGCTAACTTGCAAAATTTCCCTGCATTTTAAAACAATGGAAAAATGGTGGTGGGATGATACTTAGAAGAATGGCTTCTTGTCAGTCTCCACTAACAAAAATAGGCAACACCAAGTAAGCTACTCCTCAGCATAGTTATGTCCGTCGCAGCCTTCCTGGGTTTCAGGAGGCACAAACAAAGGTTCTCACAATTATGGTGAAACGCTGAACACCTGCAAATAATTTTCAACGTAGTGGTTAATTGAAAAGCTCTGCGGCATACTTCTTGGAACAAGGCAGTTACCTGTTCCCACGCAAAGAGGAGTATAGAGAACCATGGTGGATTTCCAGCTGATGAAGTAAAGGATTATTAAAGGAACGGGATGACCATGGGGATCATCGTTAATTCTCTGAAACAGAATCCGCCCTTTTCACCTGCCAAACACATGCCCACTTCTCCTCTCTGGGGATAATAAAAACTAACCATTGAACTGACAGAGGGCCTGACCCCCCCATCCACATCGACCACACACACAAAAAAAAACCGTACCCTCCAGCTACTAATTATAATGCTAACTTGCAAAATTTCCCTGCATTTTAAAACAATGGAAAAATGGTGGTGGGATGATACTTAGAAGAATGGCTTCTTGTCAGTCTCCACTAACAAAAATAGGCAACACCAAGTCAGCTACTCCTCAGCATAGTTATGTCCGTTGCAGCCTTCTTCGGCATTTTAAAACAATGGAAAAATGGTGGTGGGATGATACTAGAAGAATGGCTTCTTGTCAGTCTCCACTAACAAAAATAGGCAACACCAAGTCAGCTACTCCTCAGCATAGATATGTCCGTCGCAGCCTTCTTGGGTTTCAGGAGGCACAAACAAAGGTTCTCACAATTATGGTGAAACGCTGAACACCTGCAAAGAATTTTCAACGTAGTGGTTAATTGAAAAGCTCTGCGGCATACTTCTTGGAACAAGGCAGTTACCTGTTCCCACGCAAAGAGGAGTATATAGAACCATGGTGGATATCCAGCTGTTGAAGTAAAGGATTATTAAAGGAAAGGGATGACCATGGGGATCATCGTTAATTCTCTGAAACAGAATCCGCCCTTTTCACCTGCCAAACACATGCCCACTTCTCCTCTCTGGGGATAATAAAAACTAACCAGCGAACTGACAGAGGGCCTGACCCCACCCATCCACATCCACCACACACACAAAAAAAAACCGTACCCTCCAGCTACTAATTATAATGCTAACTTGCAAAATTTCCCTGCATTTTAAAACAATGGAAAAATGGTGGTGGGATGATACTTAGAAGAATGGCTTCTTGTCAAGTCTCCACTAACAAGAATAGGCAACACCAAGTCAGCTACTCCTCAGCATACTTATGTCCGTCGCTGCCTTCTTGGGTTTCAGGAGGCACAAACAAAGGTTCTCACAATTATGGTGAAACGCTGAACATCTGCAAATAATTTTCAACGTATTGGTTAATTGAAAAGCTCTGCGGCATACTTCTTGGAACAAGCCAGTTACCTGTTCCCACGCAAAGAGGAGTATATAGAACCATGGTGGATTTCCAGCTGATGAAGTAAAGGATTATTAAAGGAACGGGATGACCATGGGGATCATCGTTAATTCTCTGAAACAGAATCCGCCCTTTTCACCTGCCAAACACATGCCCACTTCTCCTCTCTGGGGATAATAAAAACTAACCAGCGAACTGACAGAGGGCCTGACCCCCACCATCCACATCGACCACACACAAAAAAAAAAACCGTACCCTCCATCTACTAATTATAATGCTAACTTGCAAAATTTCCCTGCATTTTAAAACAATGGAATAATGGTGGTGGGATGATACTTAGAAGAATGGCTTCTTGTCAGTCTCCACTAACAAAAACAGGCAACACCAAGTCAGCTACTCCTCAGCATAGTTATGTCCGTCGCAGCCTTCTTGGGTTTCAGGAGGCACAAACACACGTTATCACAATTATTGTGAAACGCTGAACACCTGCAAATAATTTTCAACGTAGTGGTTAATTGAAAAGCTCTGCGCCATACTTCTTGGAACAAGCCAGTTACCTGTTCCCACGCAAAGAGGAGTATAGAGAACCATGGTGGATTTCCAGCTCATGAAGTAAAGCATTATTAAAGGAAAGGGATGACCATGGGGATCATAGTTAATTCTCTGAAACAGAATCCGCCCTTTTCACCTGCCAAACACATGCCCACTTCTCCTCTCTGGGGATAATAAAAACTAACCAGCGAACTGACAGAGGGCCTGACCCCCCCCATCCACATCCACCACACACAGAAAAAAAAACCGTACCCTCCAGGTACTAATTATAATGCTAACTTGCAAAATTTCCCTGCATTTTAAAACAATGGAAAAATGGTGGTGGGATGATACTTAGAAGAATGGCTTCTTGTCAG
Organism: Eulemur rufifrons; assembly: GCF_041146395.1. Lineage (NCBI taxonomy): Eukaryota > Metazoa > Chordata > Mammalia > Primates > Lemuridae > Eulemur > Eulemur rufifrons. Next base: position 5,788,349 of record NC_091012.1, on the reverse strand, counting down.
TCTCCACTAACAAAAATAGGCAACACCAAGTCAGCTACTCCTCAGCATAGTTATGTCCGTCGCTGCCATCTTGGGTTTCAGGAGGCACAAACAAAGGTTCTCACAATTATGGTGAAACGCTGAACATCTGCAAATAATTTTCAACGTAGTGGTTAATTGAAAAGCTCTGCGGCATACTTCTTGGAACAAGCCAGTTACCTGTTCCCTCGCAAAGAGGAGTATATAGAAACATGGTGGATTTCCAGCTGATGAAGTAAAGGATTATTAAAGGAACGGGATGACCATGGGGATCATCGTTAATTCTCTGAAACAGAATCCGCCCTTTTCACCTGCCAAACACATGCCCACTTCTCCTCTCTGGGGATAATAAAAACTAACCAGCGAACTGACAGAGGGCCTGACCCCCACCATCCACATCGACCACACACAAAAAAAAAAACCGTACCCTCCAGCTACTAATTATAATGCTAACTTGCAAAATTTCCCTGCATTTTAAAACAATGGAAAAATGGTGGTGGGATGATACTTAGAAGAATGGCTTCTTGTCAGTCTCCACTAACAAAAATAGGCAACACCAAGTCAGCTACTCCTCAGCATAGTTATGTCCGTCGCAGCCTTCTTGGGTTTCAGGAGGCACAAACAAAGGTTCTCACAATTATGGTGAAACGCTGAACACCTGCAAATAATTTTCAACGTAGTGGTTAATTGAAAAGCTCTGTGGCATACTTCTTGGAACAAGGCAGTTATCTGTTCCCACGCTAAGAGGAGTATATAGAACCATGGTGCATTTCCAGCTGATGAAGTAAAGGATTATTAAAGGAACGGGATGACAATGGGGATCATCGTTAATTCTCTAAACTGAATCCGCCCTTTTCACCTGCCAAACACATGCCCACTTCTCCTCTCTGGGGATAATAAAAACTAACCAGCGAACTGACAGAGGGCCTGACCCCCCCCCATCCACTTCGACCACACACAAAAAAAAAAAAAAAACCGTACCCTCCAGCTACTAATTATAATGCTAACTTGCAAAATTTCCCTGCATTTTAAAACAATGGAAAAATGGTGGTTTGATCATACTTAGAAGAATGGCTTCTTGTCTGTCTCCACTAACAAAAATAGGCAACACCAAGTCAGCTACTCCTCAGCATAGTTATGTCCGTCGCAGCCTTCTTGGGTTTCAGGAGGGACATACAAACGTTATCAAAATTATGGTGAAACGCTGAAAACCTGCAAATAATTTTCAACGTACTGGTTAATTTGAAAACTCTCCAGCATAATTCTTGGAACAAGCTAGGTACCTGTGCCCACGCATAGAGGAGTATATAGAAACATGGTGGAATCCCAGCTGATGAAGCAAAGGATTCTTAAAGGAATGAGATGACCATGCGGATCCTGTTTAATTCTCTGAAACAGAATCCGCACTTTTCACCTTCCAAACACATGCCCACTACTCTTCTCTGGGGATTATAAAAACAAACCAGCGATCTGACAGAGGGCCTGAACACCCATCCTGACCACCCCACAAAACAAAAAAGTACCCTCCAGCTACTAATTATAACGCCAATTTGCAAAATTTCCCTGCATTTTTAAACAATGGAGAAATGATGGTGGGATGATACTTAGAAGAATGGCTTCTTGTCAGTCTCCACGGACAAAAATAGGCAACACCAAGTCAGCTACGCCTCAGCATAGTTATGTCCGTAGCAGCCATATTTGGTTTCAGTAGGCACATACACACGTTATCACAATTATGGTGAAACGCTGAAAACCTGCAAAGGATTGTCAACATACTGGTTAATTGAAAAGCTCTGAGGCATACTTCTTGGAACTAGCCAATTTCCTGTGCCAATGCATAGACAAGTATATAGAACCATGGTGGATTCCCAGCTCATGAAGCAAAGGATTCTTAAAGGAACGGGATTACCATGCGGATCCTGTTTAATTCTCTGAAACAGATCCGCAGTTTTCACCTGCCATACTAATACCCACTTCTCCTCTCTGGGGATAATAAAAACCAACCGGGGAACTGACAGAGGGCCTGACCAACACATCCAAACCGACCCCACAGGAAAAAAAAAAAAAAAAAAAACACCGTACCCTCCAGCTACTAATTATAATGCTAACTTGCAAAATTTCCCTGCATTTTAAAACAATGGAAAAATGGTGGTGGGATGACACTTAGAAGAATGGCTTCTTGTCAGTCTCCACTAACAAAAATAGGCAACACCAAGTAAGCTACTCCTCAGCATAGTTATGTCCGTCGCAGCCTTCCTGGGTTTCAGGAGGCACAAACAAAGGTTCTCACAATTATGGTGAAACGCTGAACACCTGCAAATAATTTTCAACGTAGTGGTTAATTGAAAAGCTCTGCGGCATACTTCTTGGAACAAGGCAGTTACCTGTTCCCACGCAAAGAGGAGTATAGAGAACCATGGTGGATTTCCAGCTGATGAAGTAAAGGATTATTAAAGGAAAGGGATGACCATGGGGATCATCGTTAATTCTCTGAAACAGAATCCGCCCTTTTCACCTGCCAAACACATGCCCACTTCTCCTCTCTGGGGATAATAAAAACTAACCAGCGAACTGACAGAGGGCCTGACCCCCCCCATCCACATCGACCACACACAAAAAAAAAAAACCGTACCCTCCAGCTACTAATTATAATGCTAACTTGCACAATTTCCCTGCATTTTAAAACAATGGAAAAATGGTGGTGGGATGAGACTTAGAAGAATGGCTTCTTGTCAGTCTCCACTAACAAAAATAGGCAACACCAAGTCAGCTACTCCTCATCATAGCTATGTCCGTCGCAGCCTTCTTGGGTTTCAGGAGGCACAAACAAAGGTTCTCACAATTATGGTGAAACGCTGAACACCTGCAAATAATTTTCAACGTAGTGGTTAATTGAAAAGCTCTGCGGCATACTTCTTGGAACAAGCCAGTTACCTGTTCCCACGCAAAGAGGAGTATATAGAACCATGGTGGATTTCCAGCTGAAGAAGTAAAGGATTATTAAAGGAACGGGATGACCATGGGGATCATCGTTAATTCTCTGAAACAGAATCCGCCCTTTTCACCTGCCAAACACATGCCCACTTCTCCTCTCTTGGGATAATAAAAACTAACCAGCGAACTGACAGAGGGCCTGACCCCCAACATCCACATCGACCACACACACAAAAAAAAACCATACCCTCCAGCTACTAATTATAATGCTAACTTGCAAAATTTCCCTGCATTTTAAAACAATGGAATAATGGTGGTGGGACGATACTTAGAAGAATGGATTCTTGTCAGTCTCCACTAACAAAAATAGGCAAAACCTAGTCTGCTACGCCTCAGCATAGTTATGTCCGTCGCAGCCTTCTTGGGTTTCAGGAGGCACAAACAAAGGTTCTCACAATTATGGTGAAACGCTGAACACCTGCAAATAATTTTCAACGTAGTGGTTAATTCAAAAGCTCTGCAGCATACTTCTTGGAACAAGCCAGTTACCTGTTCCCACGCAAAGAGGAGTATATAGAACCATGGTGGATTTCCAGCGGATGAAGTAAAGGATTATTAAAGGAACGGGATGACCATGGGGATCATCGTTAATTCTCTGAAACAGAATCCGCCCTTTTCACCTGCCAAACACATGCCCACTTCTCCTCTCTGGGGATAATAAAAACTAACCAGCGAACTGACAGAGGGCCTGACCCCCACCATCCACATCGACCACACACAAAAAAAAAAAACCGTACCCTCCAGCTACTAATTATAATGCTAACTTGCAAAATTTCCCTGCATTTTAAAACAATGGAAAAATGGTGGTGGGATGATACTTAGAAGAATGGCTTCTAGTCAGTCTCCACTAACAAAAATAGGCAACACCAAGTCAGCTACTCCTCAGCATAGTTATGTCCGTCGCAGCCTTCTTCTGCATTTTAAAACAATGGAAAAATGGTGGTGGGATGATACTAGAAGAATGGCTTCTTGTCAGTCTCCACTAACAAAAATAGGCAACACCAAGTCAGCTACTCCTCAGCATAGTTATGTCCGTCGCAGCCTTCTTGGGTTTCAGGAGGCACAAACAAAGGTTCTCACAATTATGGTGAAACGCTGAACATCTGCAAATAATTTTCAACGTAGTGGTTAATTGAAAAGATCTGCAGCATACTTCTTGGAACAAGGCAGTTACCTGTTCCCACGCAAAGAGGAGTATAGAAAACCATGGTGGATTTCCAGCTGATGAAGTAAAGGATTATTAAAGGAAAGGGATGACCATGGGGATCATAGTTAATTCTCTGAAACAGAATCCGCCCTTTTCACCTGCCAAACACATGCCCACTTCTCCTCTCTGGGGATAATAAAAACTAACCAGCGAACTGACAGAGGGCCTGACCCCCCCCATCCACATCGACCACACACACAAAAAAAAACCGTACCCTCCAGCTACTAATTATAATGCTAACTTGCAAAATTTCCCTGCATTTTAAAACAATGGAAAAATGGTGGTGGGATGATACTTAGAAGAATGGCTTCTTGTCAGTCTCCACTAACAAAAATAGGCAACACCACGTCAGCTACTCCTCAGCATAGTTATGTCCTTCGCTGCCTTCTTGGTTTTCAGGAGGCACAAACAAAGGTTCTCACAATTATGGTGAAACGCTGAACACCTGCAAATAATTTTCAACGTACTGGTTAATTGAAAAGCTCTGCGGCATACTTCTTGGAACAAGGCAGTTACCTGTTCCCACGCAAAGAGGAGTATATAGAACCATGGTGGATTTCCAGCTGATGAAGTAAAGGATTATTAAAGGAACGGGATGACCATGGGGATCATCGTTAATTCTCTGAAACAGAATCCGCCCTTTTCACCTGCCAAACACATGCCCACTTCTCCTCTCTGGGGATAATAAAAACTAACCAGCGAACTGACAGAGGGCCTGACCCCCCCATCCACATCGACCACACACACAAAAAAAAACCGTACCCTCCAGCTCCTAATTATAATGCTAACTTGCAAAATTTCCCTGCATTTTAAAACAATGGAAAAATGGTGGTGGGATGAGACTTAGAAGAATGGCTTCTTGTCAGTCTCCACTAACAAAAATAGGCAACACCAAGTCAGCTACTCCTCAGCATAGTTATGTCTGTCGCAGCCTTCTTGGGTTTCAGGAGGCACAAACAAAGGTTCTCACAATTATGGTGAAACGCTGAACACCTGCAAATAATTTTCAACGTAGTGGTTAATTGAAAAGCTCTGCGGCATACTTCTTGGAACAAGCCAGTTACCTGTTCCCACGCAAAGAGGAGTATATAGAACCATGGTGGATTTCCAGCTGATGAAGTAAAGGATTATTAAAGGAAAGTGATGACCATGGGGATCATCGTTAATTCTCTGAAACAGAATCCGACCTTTTCACCTGCCAAACACATGCCCACTTCTCCTCTCTGGGGATAATGAAAACTAACCAGCGAACTGACAGAGGGCCTGACCCCCCCCATCCACATGGACCACACACAAAAAAAAAAACCGTACCCTCCAGCTACTAATTATAATGCTAACTTGCAAAATTTCCCTGCATTTTAAAACAATGGAAAAATGGTGGTGGGATGATACTTAGAAGAATGGCTTCTTGTCAGTCTCCACTAACAAAAATAGGCAACACCAAGTAAGCTACTCCTCAGCATAGTTATGTCCGTCGCAGCCTTCCTGGGTTTCAGGAGGCACAAACAAAGGTTCTCACAATTATGGTGAAACGCTGAACACCTGCAAATAATTTTCAACGTAGTGGTTAATTGAAAAGATCTGCAGCATACTTCTTGGAACAAGGCAGTTACCTGTTCCCACGCAAAGAGGAGTATAGAAAATCATGGTGGATTTCCAGCTGATGAAGTAAAGGATTATTAAAGGAAAGGGATGACCATGGGGATCATAGTTAATTCTCTGAAACAGAATCCGCCCTTTTCACCTGCCAAACACATGCCCACTTCTCCTCTCTGGGGAAAATAAAAACTAACCAGCGAACTGACAGAGGGCCTGACCCCCCCCATCAACATCGACCACACACACAAAAAAAAACCGTACCCTCCAGCTACTAATTATAATGCTAACTTGCAAAATTTCCCTGCATTTTCAAACAATGGAAAAATGGTGGTGGGATGAGACTTAGAAGAATGGCTTCTTGTCAGTCTACACTAACAAAAATAGGCAACACGAAGTCAGCTACTCCTCAGCATAGTTATGTCCGTCGCAGCCTTCTTGGGTTTCAGGAGGCACAAACACACGTTATCACAATTATGGTGAAACGCTGAACACCTGCAAATAATTTTCAACGTAGTGGTTAATTGAAAAGCTCTGCGGCATACTTCTTGGAACAAGCCAGTTACCTGTTCCCACGCAAAGAGGAGTATATAGAACCATGGTGGATTTCCAGCTGATGAAGTAAAGGATTATTAAAGGAAAGTGATGACCATGGGGATCATCGTTAATTCTCTGAAACAGAATCCGACCTTTTCACCTGCCAAACACATGCCCACTTCTCCTCTCTGGGGATAATGAAAACTAACCAGCGAACTGACAGAGGGCCTGACCCCCCCCATCCACATGGACCACACACAAAAAAAAAAACCGTACCCTCCAGCTACTAATTATAATGCTAACTTGCAAAATTTCCCTGCATTTTAAAACAATGGAAAAATGGTGGTGGGATGATACTTAGAAGAATGGCTTCTTGTCAGTCTCCACTAACAAAAATAGGCAACACCAAGTAAGCTACTCCTCAGCATAGTTATGTCCGTCGCAGCCTTCCTGGGTTTCAGGAGGCACAAACAAAGGTTCTCACAATTATGGTGAAACGCTGAACACCTGCAAATAATTTTCAACGTAGTGGTTAATTGAAAAGCTCTGCGGCATACTTCTTGGAACAAGGCAGTTACCTGTTCCCACGCAAAGAGGAGTATAGAGAACCATGGTGGATTTCCAGCTGATGAAGTAAAGGATTATTAAAGGAAAGGGATGACCATGGGGATCATCGTTAATTCTCTGAAACAGAATCCGCCCTTTTCACCTGCCAAACACATGCCCACTTCTCCTCTCTGGGGATAATAAAAACTAACCAGCGAACTGACATAGGGCCTGACCCCCACCATCCACATCGACCACACACAAAAAAAAAAACCGTACCCTCCAGCTACTAATTATAATGCTAACTTGCACAATTTCCCTGCATTTTAAAACAATGGAAAAATGGTGGTGGGATGAGACTTAGAAGAATGGCTTCTTGTCAGTCTCCACTAACAAAAATAGGCAACACCAAGTCAGCTACTCCTCAGCATAGCTATGTCCATCGCAGCCTTCTTGGGTTTCAGGAGGCACAAACAAAGGTTCTCACAATTATGGTGAAACGCTGAACACCTGCAAATAATTTTCAACGTAGTGGTTAATTGAAAAGCTCTGCGGCATACTTCTTGGAACAAGCCAGTTACCTGTTCCCACGCAAAGAGGAGTATATAGAACCATGGTGGATTTCCAGCTGAAGAAGTAAAGGATTATTAAAGGAACGGGATGACCATGGGGATCATCGTTAATTCTCTGAAACAGAATCCGCCCTTTTCACCTGCCAAACACATGCCCACTTCTCCTCTCTTGGGATAATAAAAACTAACCAGCGAACTGACAGAGGGCCTGACCCCCAACATCCACATCGACCACACACACAAAAAAAAACCATACCCTCCAGCTACTAATTATAATGCTAACTTGCAAAATTTCCCTGCATTTTAAAACAATGGAATAATGGTGGTGGGACGATACTTAGAAGAATGGATTCTTGTCAGTCTCCACTAACAAAAATAGGCAAAACCTAGTCTGCTACGCCTCAGCATAGTTATGTCCGTCGCAGCCTTCTTGGGTTTCAGGAGGCACAAACAAACGTTATCACAATTATGGTGAAACGCTGAACACCTGCAAATAATTTTCAACGTAGTGGTTAATTCAAAAGCTCTGCAGCATACTTCTTGGAACAAGCCAGTTACCTGTTCCCACGCAAAGAGGAGTATATAGAACCATGGTGGATTTCCAGCGGATGAAGTAAAGGATTATTAAAGGAACGGGATGACCATGGGGATCATCGTTAATTCTCTGAAACTGAATCCGCCCTTTTCACCTGCCAAACACATGCCCACTTCTCCTCTCTGGGGATAATAAAAACTAACCAGCGAACTGACAGAGGGCCTGACCCCCACCATCCACATCGACCACACACAGAAAAAAAAAACCGTACCCTCCAGCTACTAATTATAATGCTAACTTGCAAAATTTCCCTGCATTTTAAAACAATGGAAAAATGGTGGTGGGATGATACTTAGAAGAATGGCTTCTTGTCAGTCTCCACTAACAAAAATAGGCAACACCAAGTCAGCTACTCCTCAGCATAGTTATGCCTGTCGCAGCCTTCTTGGGTTTCAGAGGCACAAACAAAGGTTCTCACAATTATGGTGAAACGCTGAACACCTGCAAATAATTTTCAACGTAGTGGTTAATTGAAAAGCTCTGCGGCATACTTCTTGGAACAAGGCAGTTACCTGTTCCCACCCAAAGAGGAGTATATAGAACCATGGTGGATTTCCAGCTGATGAAGTAAAGGATTATTATAGGAAAGGGATGACCATGGGGATCATCGTTAATTCTCTGAAACAGAATCCGCCCTTTTCACCTGCCAAACACATGCCCACTTCTCCTCTCTGGGGATAATGAAAGCTAACCAGCGAACTGACAGAGGGCCTGACCCCCCCCCATCCACATCGACCACACACACAAAAAAAAACCGTAGCCTCCAGCTACTAATTATAATGCTAACTTGCAAAATTTCCCTGCATTTTAAAACAATGTAAAAAAGGTGGTGGGATGATACTTAGAAGAATGGCTTCTTGTCAGTCTCCACTAACAAAAATAGGCAAAACCAAGTCAGCTACTCCTCAGCATAGTTATATCCGTCGCAGCCTTCTTGGGTTTCAGGAGGCACAAACAAAGGTTCTCACAATTATGGTGAAACGCTGAACACCTGCAAATAATTTTCAACGTAGTGGTTAATTGAGAAGCTCTGCGGCATACTTCTTGGAACAAGCCAGTTACCTGTTCCCACGCAAAGAGGAGTATAGAGAACCATGGTGGATTTCCAGCTGATGAAGTAAATGATTATTAAAGGAAAGGGATGACCATGGGGATCATCTTTAACTCTCTGAAACAGAATCCGCCCTTTTCACCTGCCAAACACATGCCCACTTCTCCTCTCTGGGGATAATCAAAACTAACCAGCGAACTGACAGAGGGCCTGACCCCCCCCCATCCACATCGACCACACACAAAAAAAAAACCGTACCCTCCAGCTACTAATTATAATACTAACTTGCAAAATTTCCCTGCATTTTAAAACAATGGAAAAATGGTGGTGGGATGATACTTAGAAGAATGGCTTCTTGTCAGTCTCCACTAACAAAAATAGGCAACACCAAGTCAGCTACTCCTCAGCATAGTTACATCCGTCGCAGCCTTCTTCTGCATTTTAAAACAATGGAAAAATGGTGGTGGGATGATCCTAGAAGAATGGCTTCTTGTCAGTCTCCACTAACAAAAATAGGCAACACCAAGTCAGCTACTCCTCAGCATAGTTATGTCTGTCGCAGCCTTCTTGGGTTTCAGGAGGCACAAACAAAGGTTCTCACAATTATGGTGAAACGCTGAACACCTGCAAATAATTTTCAACGTAGTGGTTAATTGAAAAGATCTGCAGCATACTTCTTGGAACAAGGCAGTTACCTGTTCCCACGCAAAGAGGAGTATAGAAAACCATGGTGGATTTCCAGCTGATGAAGTAAAGGATTATTAAAGGAACGGGATGACCATGGGGATCATCGTTAATTCTCTGAAACAGAATCCGCCCTTTTCACCTGCCAAACACATGCCCACTTCTCCTCTCTGGGGAAAATAAAAACTAACCAGCGAACTGACAGAGGGCCTGACCCCCCCCATCAACATCGACCACACACACAAAAAAAAACCGTACCCTCCAGCTACTAATTATAATGCTAACTTGCAAAATTTCCCTGCATTTTCAAACAATGGAAAAATGGTGGTGGGATGATACTTAGAAGAATGGCTTCTTGTCAGTCTACACTAACAAAAATAGGCAACACCAAGTCAGCTACTCCTCAGCATAGTTATGTCCTTCGCTGCCTTCTTGGGTTTCAGGAGGCACAAACAAAGGTTCTCACAATTATGGTGAAACGCTGAACATCTGCAAATAATTTTAAACGTAGTGGTTAATTGAAAAGCTCTGCGGCATACTTCTTGGAACAAGCCAGTTACCTGTTCCCACGCAAAGAGGAGTATATAGAACCATGGTGGATTTCCAGCTGATGAAGTAAATGATTATTAAAGGAAAGGGATGACCATGGGGATCATCGTTAATTCTCTGAAACAGAATCCGCCCTTTTCACCTGCCAAACACATGCCCACTTCTCCTCTCTGGGGATAATAAAAACTAACCAGCGAACTGACAGAGGGCCTGACCCCCCCATCCACATCGACCACACACACAAAAAAAAAACCGTACCCTCCAGCTACTAATTATAATGCTAACTTGCACAATTTCCCTGCATTTTAAAACAATGGAAAAATGGTGGTGGGATGAGACTTAGAAGAATGGCTTCTTGTCAGTCTCCACTAACAAAAATAGGCAACACCAAGTCAGCTACTCCTCAGCATAGCTATGTCCATCGCAGCCTTCTTGGGTTTCAGGAGGCACAAACAAAGGTTCTCACAATTATGGTGAAACGCTGAACACCTGCAAATAATTTTCAACGTAGTGGTTAATTGAAAAGCTCTGCGGCATACTTCTTGGAACAAGCCAGTTACCTGTTCCCACGCAAAGAGGAGTATATAGAACCATGGTGGATTTCCAGCTGATGAAGTAAAGGATTATTAAAGGAACGGGATGACCATGGGGATCATCGTTAATTCTCTGAAACAGAATCCGCCCTTTTCACCTGCCAAACACATGCCCACTTCTCCTCTCTGGGGATAATAAAAACTAACCAGCGAACTGACAGAGGGCCTGACCCCCCCATCCACATCGACCACACACACAAAAAAAAAACCGTACCCTCCAGCTACTAATTATAATGCTAACTTGCACAATTTCCCTGCATTTTAAAACAATGGAAAAATGGTGGTGGGATGAGACTTAGAAGAATGGCTTCTTGTCAGTCTCCACTAACAAAAATAGGCAACACCAAGTCAGCTACTCCTCAGCATAGCTATGTCCATCGCAGCCTTCTTGGGTTTCAGGAGGCACAAACAAAGGTTCTCACAATTATGGTGAAACGCTGAACACCTGCAAATAATTTTCAACGTAGTGGTTAATTGAAAAGCTCTGCGGCATACTTCTTGGAACAAGCCAGTTACCTGTTCCCACGCAAAGAGGAGTATATAGAACCACGGTGGATTTCCAGCTGAAGAAGTAAAGGATTATTAAAGGAACGGGATGACCATGGGGATCATCGTTAATTCTCTGAAACAGAATCCGCCCTTTTCACCTGCCAAACACATGCCCACTTCTCCTCTCTGGGGATAATAAAAACTAACCAGCCAACTGACAGAGGGCCTGACCCCCACCATCCACATTGACCACACACAAAAAAAAAAACCGTACCCTCCAGCTACTAATTATAATGCTAACTTGCAAAATTTCCCTGCATTTTAAAACAATGGAAAAATGGTGGTGGGATGATACTTAGAAGAATGGCTTCTTGTCAGTCTCCACTAACAAAAATAGGCAACACCAAGTCAGCTACTCCTCAGCATAGTTATGTCCATCGCAGCCTTCTTGGGTTTCAGGAGGCACAAACAAAGGTTCTCACAATTATGGTGAAACGCTGAACACCTGCAAATAATTTTCAACGTAGTGGTTAATTGAAAAGCTCTGCGGCATACTTCTTGGAACAGGCAGTTATCTGTTCCCGCGCTAAGAGGAGTATATAGAACCATGGTGGATTTCCAGCTGATGAAGTAAAGGATTATTAAAGGAACGGGATGACCATGGGGATCATCGTTAATTCTCTGAAACAGAATCCGCCCTTTTCACCTGCCAAACACATGCCCACTTCTCCTCTCTGGGGATAATAAAAACTAACCAGCGAACTGACAGAGGGCCTGACCCCCCCATCCACATCGACCACACACACACAAAAAAAACCGTACCCTCCAGCTACTAATTATAATGCTAACTTGCAAAATTTCCCTGCATTTTAAAACAATGGAAAAATGGTGGTGGGGTCATACTTAGAAGAATGGCTTCTTGTCTGTCTCCACTAACAAAAATAGGCAACACCAAGTCAGCTACTCCTCAGCATAGTTATGTCTGTCGCAGCCTTCTTGGGTTTCAGGAGGGACATACAAACGTTATCAAAATTATGGTGAAACGCTGAAAACCTGCAAATAATTTTCAACGTACTGGTTAATTTGAAAACTCTCCAGCATAATTCTTGGAACAAGCTAGGTACCTGTGCCCACGCATAGAGGAGTATATAGAAACATGGTGGAATCCCAGCTGATGAAGCAAAGGATTCTTAAAGGAATGAGATGACCATGCGGATCCTGTTTAATTCTCTGAAACAGAATCCGCACTTTTCACCTGCCAAACACATGCCCACTACTCTTCTCTGGGGATAATAAAAACAAACCAGCGATCTGACAGAGGGGCTGAACACCCATCCTGACCGACCCCACAAAACAAAAAAGTACCCTCCAGCTACTAATTATAACCCCAATTTGCAAAATTTCCCTGCATTTTTAAACAATGGAGAAATGATGGTGGGATGATACTTAGAAGAATGGCTTCTTGTCAGTCTCCACTGACAAAAATAGGCAACACCAAGTCAGCTACGCCTCAGCATAGTTATGTCCGTAGCAGCCATATTTGGTTTCAGTAGGCACATACACACGTTATCACAATTATGGTGAAACGCTGAAAACCTGCAAAGGATTGTCAACATACTGGTTAATTGAAAAGCTCTGAGGCATACTTCTTGGAACTAGCCAGTTTCCTGTGCCCACGCATAGACAAGTATATAGAACCATGGTGGATTCCCAGCTCATGAAGCAAAGGATTCTTAAAGGAACGCGATTACCATGCGGATTCTGTTTAATTCTCTGAAACAGATCCGCAGTTTTCACCTGCCATACTAATACCCACTTCTCCTCTCTGGGGATAATAAAAACCAACCGGGGAACTGACAGAGGGCCTGACCAACACATCCACACCGACCCCACAGGAAAAAAAAAAAAACACCGTAGCCTCCAGCTACTAATTATAATGCTAACTTGCAAAATTTCCCTGCATTTTAAAACAATGGAAAAATGGTGGTGGGATGAGACTTAGAAGAATGGCTTCTTGTCAGTCTCCACTAACAAAAATAGGCAACACCAAGTCAGCTACTCCTCAGCATAGTTATGTCCGTCGCACCCTTCTTGGGTTTCAGGAGGCACAAACAAAGGTTCTCACAATTATGGTGAAACGCTGAACACCTGCAAATAATTATCAACGTAGTGGTTAATTGAAAAGCTCTGCGGCATACTTCTTGGAACAAGCCAGTTACCTGTTCCCACGCAAAGAGGAGTATAGAGAACCATGGTGGATTTCCAGCTGATGAAGTAAAGGATTATTAAAGGAAAGGGATGACCATGGGGATCATAGTTAATTCTCTGAAACAGAATCCGCCCTTTTCACCTGCCAAACACATGCCCACTTCTCCTCTCTGGGGATAATAAAAACTAACCAGCGAACTGACAGAGGGCCTGACCACCCCCATCCACATCCACCACACACACAAAAAAACCGTACCCTCCAGCTACTAATTATAATGCTAACTTGCAAAATTTCCCTGCATTTTAAAACAATGGAAAAATGGTGGTGGGATGATACTTAGAAGAATGGCTTCTTGTCAGTCTCCACTAACAAAAATAGGCAACACCAAGTCAGCTACTCCTCAGCATAGTTATGTCCGTCGCTGCCTTCTTGGGTTTCAGGAGGCACAAACAAATGTTCTCACAATTATGGTGAAACGCTGAACATCTGCAAATAATTTTCAACGCAATGGTTAATTGAAAAGCTCTGCGGCATACTTCTTGGAACAAGGCAGTTACCTTTTCCCACGCAAAGAGGAGTATATAGAACCATGGTTGATTTCCAGCTGATGAAGTAAAGGATTATTAAAGGAACGGGATGACCATGGGGATCATCGTTAATTCTCTGAAACAGAATCCGCCCTTTTCACCTGCCAAACACATGCCCACTTCTCCTCTCTGGGGACAATAAAAACTAACCAGCCAACTGACAGAGGGCCTGACCCCCCCATCCACATCGACCACACACACAAAAAAAAAACCGTACCCTCCAGCTACTAATTATAATGCTAACTTGCAAAATTTCCCTGCATTTTAAAACAATGGAAAAATGGTGGTGGGATGATACTTAGAAGAATGGCTTCTTGTCAGTCTCCACTAACAAAAATAGGCAACACCAAGTCAGCTACTCCTCAGCATAGTTATGTCCGTCGCAGCCTTCTTGGGTTTCAGGAGGCACAAACAAAGGTTCTCACAATTATGGTGAAACGCTGAACACCTGCAAATAATTTTCAACGTAGTGGTTAATTCAAAAGCTCTGCGGCATACTTCTTGGAACAAGCCAGTTACCTGTTCCCACGCAAAGAGGAGTATATAGAACCATGGTGGATTTCCAGCTGATGAAGTCAAGGATTATTAAAGGAACGGGATGACCATGGGGATCATCGTTAATTCTCTGAAACAGAATCCGCCCTTTTCACCTGCCAAACACATGGCCACTTCTCCTCTCTGGGGATAATAAAAACTAACCAGCGAACTGACAGAGGGCCTGACCACCCCATCCACATCGACCACACACACACAAAAAAAACCGTACCCTCCAGCTACTAATTACAATGCTAACTTGCAAAATTTCCCTGCATTTTAAAACAATGGGAAAATGGTGGTGGGATGATACTTAGAAGAATGGCTTCTTGTCAGTCTCCACTAACAAAAATAGGCAACACCAAGTCAGCTACTCCTCAGCATAGCTATGTCCATCGCAGCCTTCTTGGGTTTCAGGAGGCACAAACAAAGGTTCTCACAATTATGGTAAAACGCTGAACACCTGCAAATAATTTTCAACGTAGTGGTTAATTGAAAAGCTCTGCGGCATACTTCTTGGAACAAGGCAGTTACCTTTTCCCACGCAAAGAGGAGTATATAGAACCATGGTGGATTTCCAGCTGATGAAGTAAAGGATTATTAAAGGAACGGGATGACCATGGGGATCATCGTTAATTCTCTGAAACAGAATCCGCCCTTTTCACCTGCCTAACACATGCCCACTTCTCCTCTCTGGGGATAATAAAAACTAACCAGCGAACTGACAGAGGGCCTGACCCCCCCCATCCACATCGACCACACACACAAAAAAAAACCGTACCCTCCAGCTACTAATTATAATGCTAACTTGCAAAATTTCCCTGCATTTTAAAACAATGGAAAAATGGTGGTGGGATGATACTTAGAAGAATGGCTTCTTGTCAGTCTCCACTAACAAAAATAGGCAACACCAAGTCAGCTACTCCTCAGCATAGTTATGTCCGTCGCAGCCTTCTTGGGTTTCAGGAGGCACAAACAACGTTCTCACAATTATGGTGAAACGCTGAACACCTGCAAATAATTTTCAACGTAGTGGTTAATTGAAAAGCTCTGCGGCATACTTCTTGGAACAAGCCAGTTACCTGTTCCCACGCAAAGAGGAGTATAGAGAACCATGGTGGATTTCCAGGTGATGAAGTAAAGGATTATTAAAGGAACGGGATGACCATGGGGATCATCGTTAATTCTCTGAAGCAGAATCCGCCCTTTTCACCTGCCAAACACATACCCACTTCTCCTCTCTGGGGATAATAAAAACTAACCAGCGAACTGACAGAGGGCCTGACCCCCCCATCCACATCGACCACACACACAAAAAAAAACCCGTACCCTCCAGCTACTAATTATAATGCTAACTTGCAAAATTTCCCTGCATTTTAAAACAATGGAAAAATGGTGGTGGGATGATACTTAGAAGAATGGCTTCTTGTCAGTCTCCACTAACAAAAATAGGCAACACCAAGTCAGCTACTCCTCAGCATAGCTATGTCCATCGCAGCCTTCTTGGGTTTCAGGAGGCACAAACAAAGGTTCTCACAATTATGGTAAAACGCTGAACACCTGCAAATAATTTTCAACGTAGTGGTTAATTGAAAAGCTCTGCGGCATACTTCTTGGAACAAGGCAGTTACCTGTTCCCACGCAAAGAGGAGTATAGAGAACCATGGTAGATTTCCAGCTGATGAAGTAAAGGATTATTAAAGGAACGGGATGACCATGGGGTTCATCGTTAATTCTCTGAAACAGAATCCGCCCTTTTCACCTGCCAAACACATGCCCACTTCTCCTCTCTGGGGATAATAAAAACTAACCAGCGAACTGACAGAGGGCCTGACCCCCCCATCCACATCGACCACACACACAAAAAAAAAAAAACCGTACCCTCCAGCTACTAATTATAATGCTAACTTGCAAAATTTCCCTGCATTTTAAAACAATGGAAAAATGGTGGTGGGATGATACTTAGAAGAATGGCTTCTTGTCAGTCTCCACTAACAAAAATAGGCAACACCAAGTCAGCTACGCCTCAGCATAGTTATGCCCGTGGCAGCCATGTTGGGTTTAAGGAGGCATATACAAACTTTATCATAATTATGTTGAAACGTGCTGAAAACCCGGCAAATAATTCTCAACGTACTGTTTAATTCAAAAGCTCTGTGGCATACTTCTTGGAAGAAGCCTGTTACCTGGGCCCACGCATAGAGGGGTCTAGAGAACCATGGTGGATTCCAAGGTGATGAATCTAAGGATTCTTAAAGGAACAGGCTGAAAAGTGCAGATCCTGACTGAAACAGGATTCGGACTTTTTGCCTGCAACACACATGCCCACTTCTCCTCTCTAGGGATAACAAAAACAACCCATCGGATTGACAGATGGCCTGCCCCCGCCCCCCACCACCCCACACAAAATCGTGCCCTCCAGCGACTGATCCTTATGCTATCTGGCAATACGTCCTCTGCCTTTTAAAATAATGGAGATTGAATGGTGGAATTATACCTAAATGACTGGCTTATTGCCAGACTCCCATACCAAGTATTGGCAACAGCAAGTCACCTAGGCCTCAGCACACGTTTGTCCCTGGCAGCCATCTTGGGTTTAAGGAGGCACAGATGAACCTTATCACAATTATGGTGAAAGGTGCTGCAAAAGCGGTCAAGTAATTCTCATGGTAGTGGTTACTTGAAAAGCTCTGCGGCATAATTCTTTGAACTAGCCAGTTAACTGGGCCCACGCATAGAGCAGTCTAGAGGCCCATGGTGGATTCCCAGCTGATGAAGCAAGGGATTCTTAATGGAACGGGGTGAAAAGTGCGGTTTCTGTTTCAGTCTAAGACAGAAACGGGGTCCGAACTTTTTACCTGCCACACACATGCCCACTTCTCCGGTCTGGGGAAAATAAAAACCATCCAGCGAACTGACAGAGGGCCTGCGCCCCCCACCCACACCGACCCCACAAATAAAAATGTCCCCTCCAGCTACTAATTATTATGCTAACTTGCAAAGGTTTCCGTGCATTTTAAAATAATGGGGAAAGTATGGTGGAATGATACTTAAAAGAATGGCCTCCTTCCAGCCTCCAGTAACAAGTGTCGTGAAATCCAAGTGACCTAGGCCTCAGCATAGTTTTCTCTGTGGCAGCCATCTTGTGTTTAAGGAGGCACAGACGATCCTTATCACAATTATGGTGATATGTGCTGCAGAAACTGGCAAATAATTCTACACGTAGTGTTTATCTCAAAAGCTGTGCAGCATACATCTTGGTACAGGCCAGTTCATGGGCCCATGCATGGAGGGTTCTAAGGAACCATGGTGGATTCCCAGCTGATGAATCAAAGGATTTTTAATGGAACCGGCTGAAAAGTGCGGATACTGTTTCAGTCTAACTGAAACAGGATCCGCACATTTCACCTGCCACAAATATATCCACTTCCCTGTCTGGGCATAATAAACACGAACAACCAGACTGACAGAGGGACTGTCCCCCAAACCACCCCGATCCCACCCAAAAACGTCCCCTCCGTTGACTCATCCTTATGCTAACTGCCGAAAGTTGCTCACCTTTTAATATAAGGGAGAAAGGATGGGGCAATGATAATTAAAAGACTGGATTCTTGTCAGACTCCCGTACCAAGTATTGGCAACACCAAGCGAGAGAACCCTCAGTATAGGTTTGTCCATGGAAGCCATCTAGGGTTTAAGGAAGCACAAATGAACCTTATCAAAATTATGGTAAAAGTGCTGGAAAAGCTGGCAAATAATTTCCATGGTAGTGGTTATTTCAAATGCTCTGTGGCATACTTCTTTGAACTAGCCTGTTAAGTGGGTCCACACATAGTGGGGTGTAGAGAACTATGGTGGATTCCCAGCTGATGAAGCAAAGGATTCTTAAAGGAACAGGATGAAAAGTGCCGATCCTGTATCAGTCTAAGACTGAAACAGGATCCACACTTTTCACTTGCCACACACATGTCCACTTCTCCTCTCCGGGGATAATAAAAACAAACCACTGGACTGACAGAGGGCCTGGCTCTGCCTCTCCCACCCCACACAAAAACGTTTCCTCCAGCGACTCATCCTTAAGCTAAATGGCAATAGGTGCTCTGCCTTTTAAAATAGTTGTGAAAGGAAGGTGGAATGATACTTAAAGGAATGGCTTCTTGCCACGGACCAGTACCAATTATCGGCAACTCCAAGGGAGATTGGCCTAACCGTAGTTTTTTCTGTGGAAGCCAGCTTGGGTTTCAGGATGCACTGCCTAACCTTTTCACAATCATTGTGAAAGTTGCTGCAAAAACTGGCAAATAATACTCAATGTAGTGGTTATTTCCAAAGCTCTGCGGCATACATCTTGGAACTAGCCAGTTACCTGGACCCACACATAGAGGGGTCTCGACAGCCATGGTGGATTCCCAGCTGATGAATCAAAGGATTCGTAAAGGAACTGGCTGAAAAGTGCGGATCCTGTTTCAGTCTAAGACTGAAACAGGATCCGTACTTTTCACCTGCCACACACATGCCCACCTCTCCTCTTTGGGCATAATAAAGACAAACCACCAGACAGACAGAGAGCCTTCCCCTCAACGCACCACCCGACCCCACTCAAAAACGTCCCCTCCAGCAACTCATTCTTATGATAACTGGAAAAAGGTGTTCTGCCTTTTAAAATGATGGAGAAAGGATGGTGGAATGACTCTTAATAACATGGCTTCTTGCCAGGCTCCAGTACCAACTATCGGCAACACCAAGTGAACTAGGCCTCAGCATACTTTTGTCCGCCCCAGCCATCTTGGGTTGAAGGAGGCACGGACCAACCTTATCACAATTATGGTGAAAGGTGGTGCAAAAACTAGCAAATAATTCTCAACGTAGTGGTTATTTCAAAAGCTCTGTGGCATACTTCTTGGAACTTGCCAGTTACCTGGGCCCACGCATAGAGGTCTTTAAAGAACCATGGTGTATTCCCAGCTGATGAATCAAACGATTCTTTTTTGTTTGTTTGTTTGTTTGTTAGCTCATTATGGGGGTACAAAAGATCAGGCTATATACATTCCCCATGCCTCCCCTTTCCCCCGATTCTGAGCTTCAATTTTGTCCATTCCCTAGTCAGTGCACATCACATTCATCATGTAGGTGTGCACCCCTCCTCTCCCCCACCCCATCCCCCCCAGTTAGAACTTGAAGGGTGTCCATTCCCCAGGCAGTGCACATCACATTCATCAAGTAGGTATACACCCATCCCTTCCACCCGGCCCCAACCTCTGTCCGATACCCAATTGGTGTTGTTCCCAAATGTGCACTCAGGGAAACCAATTTGCTGGTGAGTACATGTGGTGCTTATTTTTCCATTCTTGGGATACTTCACTTAATAGAATGGGATCCAGCTCTCTCCAGGAGAACCAAAGAGATGCCATATCGCCATTATTTCTAATAGCTGAGTAATATTCCATGGTATACATATACCACATTTTGCTAATCCATTCATGAATTGATGGGCATTTGGGTTGTTTCCACGTCTTTGTGATTGTGAATTGTGCTGCTATAATCATTCAGGTGCAGGTGTCTTTTTTATAGAATGACTTTTGTTCTTCTGGGTAGATGTCCAATAATGGAATTGCTGGATCGAATGGTAGGTCTACTTGAATCTGTTTAAGGTATCTCCACATTGCTTTCCACAGGGGCTGCACTAGTTTACAGTCCCACCAGCAGTTTATGAATGTACCTATCTCGCCACACCCACACCAACATGTATAGTTTTGGGACTTTTTGATAAAGGCCATTCCTACTGGAGTTAAGTGATATCTCATTGTGGTTTTGATTTGCATTTCCCTGATGATTAGAGATGTTGAACACTTTTTCATATGTTTGTTAGCCATTTTTATATCTTCTTTTGAAAAATTTCTATTTATGTCCTTTGCCCACTTTTTGATAGGGTTGTTTGATTTTTTCTTACTGATTTTTCTGAGTTCTAAATAGATTCTTGTTATCAGTCCTTTATCTGATGTGTAGTATGCGAAAATTTTTTCCCATTCTGTAGGTTGTCCATTTACTCTCGTGACTGTTTCTTTGGCTGTGCAGAAGCTTTTTAATTTGATCAGGTCCCATTTATTTATTTTTGTTGTTGCTGTGATTGCTTTAGGGGTCTTCTTCATAAATTCTTTGCCTAGGCCAATGTCTGTAAGAGTCTTTCCTACATTTTCTTCTAGAATTCTAATAGTTTCTGACCTTAGGTTTAAGTCTGTTAACCACTGTGATTTGATTTTTGTGTGTCCTGTTTTAGTCTTCTACATGTGGATATCCAGTTTTCCCAGCACCATTTATTAAATAAGGAATCTTTTCCCCAGAGTATGTTTTTGTCTGCTTTGTCAAAGATTAGATGGCTATATGAGGATGGTTTTATATTGGGATTTTCTGTTCTGTTCCACTGGTCTGTGTCCCTGCACTTGTGCCAGTACCAGGCTGTTTTAAGAACCACAGCCTTGTAGTATAGTTTGAAGTCTGGCAAATTAATACTTCCCATTTTGTTTTTGCTGTTTAAGATTGCTTTTGCTAAACGGGGTCTTCCCTGGTTCCATACAAAGCGTAAAATTATTTTTTCTATGTCTGTGAAAAAAGATGTTGGTAATTTAATAAGGATTGCATTGAATCTGTAGATAACTTTGGGCAGTATAGACATTTTAACAATGTTGATTCTACCGATCCATGAGCATGGTATGTTTTTCCACCTATTTACATGTTCTGCAATTTCCTTCCTCAGTGTTTCATAGTTCTCCCTATAGAGGTCCTTTACCTCCTTAGTTAAATAAATTCCTAGGTATTTTATTTTCTTTGTTGCTATTTTGAAGGGTATTGAGTCCTTAATTTGGTTTTCCATTTGACTGTTATTGGCATATATGAATTCCTCTGATTTGTGTGTATTGATTTTCTATCCTGAGACTTTACTGAATTCATTGATCAATTCCAGGAGTCTCTTGGTTGAAACCTTGGGGTTTTATAGATATAACATCATATCATCAGCAAAGAGTGAGAGTTTGATCTCTTCTGTCCCTATTTCAACTCCCTTGATTCTGCTCTCTTGCCTGATAGCTCTTGCAAGGACTTCCAATACTATGTAGAAAAGTAATGGGGACAGTGGTAAGCCTTGTCTGGTTCCAGTTTGAAGTGGGAATGCTTTCAGTTTTTCCCCATTCAGTATGATGTTGGCTGAGGGTTTGTCGTATATGGCTTGTATCATTTTTATATAGGCCCCATCTATGCCTATTTTGTTAAGTGTTCTTATCATAAAAGGGTGTTGAATTTTGTCAAATGCTTTCTCTGCATCTATTGAGAGGATCATCTGATCTTTATTTTTGCTTCTATTTATGTGATGAATTACATTCCCATATGTCAAACCATCCCTGCATCTCTGGGATGAAGCCCACTTGGTCGTGATGGATTATTTTTTTGATAAGCACTTGGATTCGATTTGTTAGAATTTTATTGAGAATTTTTGCATCTATATTCATAAGAGAAATTGGTCTATAGTTCTCTGTTTTAGTTGCATCCTTTCCTGGATTTGGTATCAGGATTATGTTGGCTTGGTAAAAAGTGTTGGGGAGAATCCCATCCTTCTCTATATTGGAGAATAGTTTATGTACGATGGGCACCAGTTCTTCTTTGTAGGTATGGTAGAATTCAGGTGTGAACCCATCTGGTCCAGGGCTTTTCTTTTTGGGAAGGTTTTTTATTGCTGTTTCAATTTCAGATCTAGATATCGGTCTATTCAGGAATTCTGTGTCTTCCTGGTTGAGCCTGGGAAGGCTGTGTGTTTATAAGAATTTGTCCATTTCCTCCAGGTTTTCTAATTTGTGTGCATAAAGATTTTTGTAGAATTCATAGATGATATCATGTATCTCTGTGGCATCAGTCGTGATTACTCCTTTCGTGTTCCTGATCGAGGTTATAAGAGATTTTTCTTTTCTGCTCTTGGTTAGTTTAGCCAGAGGTGTGTCAATTTTGTTTATTTTTTCAAAGAACCAACTTTTGGTTTTATTAATCTCCGTTATGGTTTGGTTTAATCTCCCTTATGGTCCTTTTCATTTAGTTCTGATTTAATCTTAATAATTTCCTTCTGCTGGGTTTGGGTTTGGTCTCTTCTTTCTTCTCCAGCTCTTTGAGTCTATTCATTAGATTGTCTATTTGTAAGTTTTCTGTCTTTTTGGTATAGGCATTTATGGAAATAAATTTTCCTCTCAGGACTGCTTTAGCTGTGTCCCACAGATTTTGATATTCAGAGAATATCGTTTAATTCAGAGAATCTTTTGATTTCTGACTTGATTTCTTCATTTATAAAATGATTGTTCAGGAGAAGGTTATTTAGCTTCCATGACTTTGAGTAGAAATGAGGATTTCTGTTAGGGTTCATTGTTACTTTTATTCCACTGTGATCCGAGAAGCTGCATGGTATTATTTCTATATTTTTAAATTTTTTAAGACATGCTTTATGTCCTAAGATATGGTCAATCTTGGAGAATGTCCCATGAGCTGATGAGAAGAACTTATATTCAGTGGTATTTGGGTAGAATGTCCTGTAGATGTCAGTCAGGCCCATTTGTTCTAGCATTCTATATACGTCCAATATTTCTTTGTTTATTTTTTGTTTGGAGGATCTGTCTTGAACTGTCAGTGGCGTGTTAAAATCTCTGGCTACTAAAGTGTTGTTATCTATCATTTGGTTCAGATCAAGTAGGGTTTGCTTTATGAATCTGGGTGCACCTAGATCGGGTGCATATATGTTAAGTATAGTTATGTCTTCTTGTTGAATTGTACCCTTCACCAGTATATAGTAACCATCTTTGTCTTTCTTTACTTTTGTTGATTTAAAAACTACGTTATCGGAGATTAGAACTGCCACGCCAGCTTTCTTTTGGGTTCCATTTGCTTGGAATATTGATTTCCACCCTTTTATTTTCAGTCTAAATGCATCCTTGCAGGTTAGATGAGTTTCCTGAAGACAGCAGATACTTGGCTTATATCTTTTTTATCCATCGGGCCAGTCCATGTCTCTTGAGTGGGGAATTCAATCCATTCACATTTAATGAGAGAACTGATAAGCGAGACAGATTGCTGTTCCTCATGTTGGGTTGAATTTCATTGATCTGTTTTCTCTCTTGAGCCATTATGATAACTGTGTTTTCATATTTATCTCTTGATTAGTGTTACATTCGAAGGTCCTTCTTGTGCTGGACCACGTGTAACTCTGTTTTGAATACTTCTTGGAAAGCTGCTCTTGTCTTGGTGAATTCTCTGAGTTTTTGTTTATCTGAGAATGTCTTAATTTCACCTTCATATATAAAACTGAGCTTATCTGGGTACAGGATTCTAGGCTGGGCATTATTCTGTTTCAGAAGAGTGAGAATGGGGCTCCAATCTCTTCTTGCTTGTAAGGTTTCAGTTGAGAAATCTGGCGTGATTCGGATGGGCTTTCCTTTGTATGTTACTTGTTTTTTTCTCCTTACAGATTGAAGAAGGGCCTCGTTAGTGGATATTTTGGTCAGTCTGATAACTACATGACGTGGTGTCTTCCTATTTGGTATGAATCTCTCAGAGGTTCTTTGAGCTTCTTGAACCTGTGTATCTAGAGATTTGGCAAGGCCTGGGAAATTTTCCTCAATTATATCTTCAGATACTTTATTCAACCCTTGCTTATTGTCTTCTTCACCCTCAGGAATGCCGATAACTCTCACGTTAGGCTTCTTTACATAATCCCACATTTCTTGTAGACTATGATTATTTCTCATGTTTTTTTGTTTTAACTCTGTGACTGCCTTATTTAATTGGAAAGTGTTATCTTCGATCTCTGAGATTCTTTCTTCTGTTTGATCTACCCTGCTCTTGAGACTTTCCACTGTGTTTTGTAGCTCCTTGAATAAATTTTTCATTTCCAGGAGTTCAGTTTGATTTTTCTTCAGTATTTCAATTTCTTTGGTGAATTTTTCTTCCAAGTCCTGGATCTTTTTTGTGGTTTCTTTGTGTTGATTATCCACTTTTTCTTGCATAATGTTCAGCGTATTTATGATCCATGTTTGAAATTCTTCCTGTGACATGTTGCTATTTGGAATCTGCTTTGTGTTAATTGGTGGAGAACTAGTAATCCTCTTTGAGGGCATGGTTTCAGCTTGATTCTTTATACTCCTAGAGTTCCTTCGCTGAGCCCTTCCCATCTGAATGAATCCTTAAGATCCCTTCTTTCAGCTTTAGTCTGGATAGGGGCACACTGTGAGTGCCAGGTAAGCTGCCTCCTCTGTCACTAGGGGGAGCCCTTCACATATTGTTCAGGATTTTGCTAGCTCCGCTGGGGGGGCTGCCCCTCTTCCTCTCCCGAGGTGGCTTCTGTCTCTCTCTGCAAGAAAGACAGTGGATAGGGAGAGTGGAGCGGTGCCCTCATTCACCCAGTGCCCCAGCCACTGCAGTTCCCGCGGGAGATGGTCTGCCCCACCCCAATGTCTGCAAGGTCCACGCTCCACTCTCTCGTGACTGGGGAACCACTCAGTGTTCACACAAAGGTGGAGCTCCTAGTCAGGGTCCGTGGACTAGGGAAGGGAGCCGCCCAGGGAGCCGCCCGGTACCCAATCGCTCCTCAGCGTTTAGGCTGTGGACCCCTACAATGGCGGCCGCCCGTCTGCAGATCACTGTCACTGGGGTTGAATGCTCAGGGACCGGCAGAGGCCAGAGGAGCCGGGGAGCGGGAGAATCCAGCCGCCCACCTATACGAGGCAGTTTGGCGTCTGCTAGAGCCGGGACCAAAGCAGCCCCACCGCCCACGTATAGGAGACAGTTGCTAGGTGCGTCAGCTGCGCACAGCACTCCAGGGTCCAAAATGCCTCCTGCCAATGTCTCTTCTCTGCAGAGCCCCACATCTCCCGTGGCGATTCTGCACCGACTTCAGGCAGATCCTCAATTGAGTGGGTGTGGAGGTCAGAGGGGGAACAAGATGCTTTCCTGTGGGGCTGAACCCACCCCACTCTCTGGTGAGGTGGGTACAGCTGTCCCGTGCTCCCTTCTCTATTGGCCATCCCGCACTCTCCAGATTTTGGTGATTTATTTCCCTAATCACCTCAGTCTTTTCTTGCTCTCTCTCTCTGTCCCACGCTGATTCTCCATGGATTCACACCACCGTTCTTGTGGGGAAGTGAACCTCTAGGGTTGTGGCAGTGGGAGACCCATGCCTTCCACTCCAGGAGCACGAATCCAGGAGGTCACCACCATTCCACCATCATTGAGAATGAATCAAAGGAGTCTTAAAGGAACGGGCTGAAAAGTGCGGATCCTGTTTCAGTCTAAGTCTGAAACAGGATCCGCACTTTTCACCTGCCACACACATGCCCACTTCTCCTCTCTGGGCATAATAAAAACAAACCACTGGACTGACAGAGGGCTTGCCCCCCCACACACACCACACGACCCCACACAAAAACGTCCCCTCCAGTGACTCATTCTTATGCTAACTGGCAAATGGTGCTATGCCTTTTAAAATAATGGAAAAAGGATGGTGGAATGATACTTGAAAGACTGGTTTTATTCCACGCTCCCGTACCAAGTATCGGCAACACCAAGTGAGCTAGGCCTCAGCATAGTTTTTTCCCTGGCAGCCATCTTGGGATTAAGGAGGCAGAGAAGTACCTTGTCACAATTATGGTGAAAGGTGCTGCAAAAATTGGCAAATAATTCTCCACGTAGTGGTTATTTCAAAAGCTCTATGGCATACTTCTTGGAACCAGCTAGTTACCTGGGGCCACGCATAGAGGGTTATAGAGAACCATGGTGGATTCACGGAAGAAGAGTCAAATGATTCTTAAAGGAACGGGCAGAAAATGTGGATCCTGTTTCAGTCTAAGACTAAAACAGGATCCGCACTTTTCACCTGCTGCACACATGCCAACTTCTCCTCTCTGAGGATAAAAAAAAAAAACAAAAAAACACTGGACTGGCAGAGCGCCTGCCCCCTCACACACCACCTGACCCCACACAACAACGTGCCCTCCAGCAACTCATTCTTATGCTAACTGGCAAAAGGTGCTCTGCCTTTTAAAACAATGGAAAAAGGTTGGTGGAATGATACTTAAAAGACTGGCTTCTTGCCAGGCTCCAGTACCAAGTATAGGCAATACCAAGTGAGGTAGGCCTCAGCATGGTTTTGTCCATGGCAGCCAGCTTGGTTTAAGGAGGCAGAGACGAACCTTGTCACAATTATGGTGAAAGGTGCTGCAAAAACTGGCAAATAATTCTCCACGTAGTGGTTATTTCAAAAGCTCTGCAGCATAATTCTTGGAAGTATCCAGTTAAAGGGTCCCACGCATTGAGGGGTCCAGAGAACCATGGTAGATTGCCAGGTGATGAATCAAAGGATTCTTAAAGAAACGGGCTGAAAACTGCTGATCCTCTTTCACCCTAAGACTGAAAGAGGATCAGCACTTTTCACCTGCCACACACATGCCCACTTCTCCTCTCTGGGCCTAATAAAAACAAACCGCCAGACTGAAAGATGCCCTGACCCCCAAACACCACCCGACCCCACAAAAAAAGTCCCTTCCAGCGACTCATTCTTATGCTAACTGCCAAAAGGTGCTCTGCCATTTAAAATAGTGGAGAAAGGATCATGGAATGATACTTAAAAAACTGGCTTCTTGCCAGGGTCCAGTACCAAGTATTGGCAACACCAAGTGAGCTATGCCTCAGCATAGTGTTTTCCATGGCAGCCATCTTGTGTTTAAGGATGCAGAGGCGAATCTTAACACAATTATTGTGAAAGGTGCTGCAAAAACTGGCAAATAATTCTCACCATAGTAGTTATTTCAAAAGCTCTGAGGTATACTTCTTGGAACCAGCCAGTTTACTGGGTGCACTCATAGAGGGGTCTATAGAACCTTGGTAGAGTCCCAGCTGATGAATCAAATGATTCTTAAAGGAACAGGCTGAAAACTGCGGATCCTGTTCAGTCTAAGACTGAAACAGGATCTGCCCTTTTCACCTGCCACACACATACCCACTTCTCCTCTCTGGGGATAATAAAAACAAATCACCAGACTGACAGAGGGCCTGCCCCTCCACCACCCCCTGACTCGACATAAAAACATCCCCTCCAGCAACTCATTCTTATGCTCACTGGTGAAAGGTGCTCTGCCTTTTAAAATAATGGAGAAAGGATGGTGGAATGATACTTGAAAGAGTGGTCTCTTGCCAGGCTCCAATACCAAGTATCAGCAACACCAAGTTAGCTAGGCCTCACCATAGTTTTATCCGTCACAGCAATCTTGGATTTAAGGAGGGAGAGATGAACCTTATCACAATTATCGTGAAAGGTGCTGCAAAAACTGGCAAATAACTCTCAATGTAGTGTTTATTTCAAAAGCTCTGTGACATACTTCTTGGAACAAGCCAGTTACCTGTGCCCACGCATAGAGGGGTCTAAGACTGAAACAGGATCCACACTTTTCAACTGCCACACACATGCCCACTTCTCCTCTCTGGGGATAATATATACAAACCACCATACTGACAGATGGTCTGCCTCCCACCACCCCCCCAACCCCACACGAAAACCTACCCTCCA